>NC_000071.6:72585784-72683284 GCF_000001635.26 Mus musculus
CTTCTGCCTCCCAAGTGCTTGGATTACAAGCATGTGGCTCTGTACCCTGCTAATGTTTGCCATTTGACCACACTGTGCTCCAATGAATGGTTTCTAATTGTTCATTTTCAGAGGTCTCACCACCTACCAGGCAGGAGTTGAGACAGGGTCTTGCTTTGTAGTCCAGGCTGGTTTCAAACTCCAGACCCTCGTGGCTCAGCCCCTGAGCACCGGGATTACCACCTGCATCATTATTCCCAACTTGAGCTGTGACTTAATTAGAGATATTCCCCTAGGAATTTCCCACTTCAGACATTAGGCTTGCCGTATACACCTAAGTGTGTCCCTGAAAGGCCTTTGTATCCTTCCCTGCTTTCCAAACCTCCTAGCACGCCTGCCACTCTTCAGAGACCAGACTCTAGGAAGAGAAGAGAGAGCCTACCTTCACGATGTAGTCAGCCACGCGGTTGTATTTGTAGCGAATGAAGACGCCTAGCCCAATAGGGATGAGAGTGCTGCAGAGAGTCAGGGTGACTGCCCCTAGGGGGAGCAATTGCACCAGAGGGGTATTGATCCAGGCATGGCTGTAGATCCAGAGGCAGAGGGGCATCTCAACACCAGGGCCAGGAGTGTGGAGGAAATGGTCATGATGATACTGCAAAAAGGTATGAGCAGAAGTCAGAAAGGGATTTGAGCCAGTCAGCCATGTCTTTCCTTACCTGTTACAAAGCCCCGGGAAGGGAGGTGGTAACACTGCAAGCCTCCGGGTTGAAGTCTGCAGAGAATCTATTTTATCATGTAGCAATAGAAACAGGAATTCCAGGCAAGACAATGACCTAGGATGCAGGACCCAGGACAGCTGCCCTGGGCGTCATGAAGCCTGGAAACTGGGTACCTGAGAGGATGCGAAGGAAAGAAACCTTTTTTCTTTTAACCCTACCAAATAGCCTGCAGCACGGAAGCTGGCGAAGCGACTTGTTGGATGAAACTCGATTACATTGCACTCTCAAGATTATTTTCCTTATGAGACTACAGTCCTGATGTGCTTTTTTTGAGGTTCATGTCGCTGTCCACCAGCAGGGACATGAGATTGGAGAGATTTCCACCAGGGCAGCAGCCACATAGGAGTACAGCCACCGCGGCCACCTCATCCAGCTTGAAGATGAGGGCCAGCAAGAAGGCTAGCAGCTGCAAGAAGCTGACTGGCAGAGCGCAGCCAGCAGAGCGCCCACGGGCCGCCAGACGTGTGCCCCGAAGTGGTTCACGTCCACAGTACAGCCTAGACCCAGCATGGTGATGCACAAGGCGGCGCCCACAAACACATTCAGCCCGTGGTTGAGCGGCGTGTCCCAGAATGGGGGCTCGTGGAAGATTCAGGGCCGGGGGAAAGCGGAGGAGCCCTGGCCACCCACGCCGACTGTGAGGCTGCTGCTCGTGGGCTCTGGAGGTGGTGTCGCCTCGAGGTTAAGCTGATGCTTGGGCTCGGAGCGAGGCTGAGCCCGGGACCGGGACTAGAGGTGACAGCGAGAGGCGAGAGGGTGCTGGCCTTGGGAGACATGGTGAGGTTGTCAGGCAGCTGCGAGGACGGGGCAAGGAGCAGGGTGGTGTTGTCCAGGCCGTCCATGGCTCTGTCGCCGAGGCGCGGTCTGCAGGGGCTGTCCCTGGCCACACCTCCTCCCTCGGTCCTGTGGTCCCTTTTACCTGTCTGTCTGGTCAAGCGTCCCCGCGGCGTCGGTGTGGCGGGCCGGTCGTTGCTGTGGTGTGCATGCTGCCCCGCAGCTGGCACTGAGCTCCGCGCGGCCCCATCGCCGCCTTCCCGCACCGCAGGCCCCGCCCTGCCGCTCGGTCCCCTCCTTTTAATCACAGCTAAGTGGTTCTGTACCAGTGCAGCCAGGGGCGGAACAAAGACCGGACAAAGCCCAAGAGGGCGGAGAAGACCAACCAGGCCTGGCTACCCATCAAATTCTCTGATGGTCCTGCCTCTTTTTCTTTTGAAAATAATTTTTCTAGTTCAAAGGTTAAATTTGAACATAAAGTCCCATGTGAGGTTTGGGTAGATGTATAAGCTTGTCAAGTCATATTGAATGTAACTATTTCAACATTTATCTGTTTTTTGTTTTGTTTTGTTTTGTTTTAATGATGAAAATATTTCCAATGCATTCGCCTAGCAGTACACAATTATCTTTAGTCAGGCTGCCCAGCAGCTGCGCATCAGAACTTGGCCTCTTTGGTAATGAAATTTAGAGGGCCAGACTCATCGAATGGAGAAAAAGAAGTTTATCTATGTATATATAAGTCATATATATAAATAGCTTAAATAACCCACAGCCCTACCCATAGAGGCACCAGGCTTCATGTGAGCCAGTCTAAAATCAAAAGAAAGTGTTAAGGCTTTATGTCCAGTCTAAGAGTTAAAAAACAATAATACTGATCATGGTTTTTTGAGCCTGGTGCTATTTCAGAGCCAGGGCAAACCTGTGGGCTCTATACTCTATCTACAAATTCTATTTGTATCGATACATTGCAATTGTACATATCTATTGTGGGTGGCATAGCATTTTAATCACATACACAATGCTAACGATCAGATGAGAGCCTTTGGCACACATTTGCATTGTCTCTGCTTAGGAAACTTGAATTCTCCCAGGCCCTGTATTGAAAATATTCAATCACTTGTTACCAGTTCCCCTTCTGGGTCATACCTGACTCTTACAGTTGGAGGCAGGACACCCCCACTTCCCCAATGAAGCTTCTAAGTACCTGGCTCCATCTCCACCTTGTTGTGAAACTGGGCTGAGAAAAGTCTTGATGAAAACAATGAATGTTAAGGGTGTTGTGGTCAGCTTTCACTGCAAATGCCCATTCTAACTAACTAGGTAGTATAGACTTTGGGTCTGGTTTGTTTTGGTGTGTGAAGTTTTATTTGTTTGCAAGGATTTATATATATATACATACACACATATAAAACAAGGTTTATAATGTTGTTAGAAATTTAAAGGAGTCAATGGCAGGTGGGGAGAAGACATTTCCATGGTCACAGATTTATGAAGTGTCATGAGTAGAGTCTCAGCACTGGGATCAGAGAACTGGACAGAAATGAAGTGTGGAGAGGCTTGCCCACAGACAGGCTAATCCCCACACAAATCACATCAGAGTTTACAGGAACAGAGCCTCAGCAGTGTGAAGCCCATCACTCCATACATGTCAGAGGAAAGGCACTTCTCTCCACAGAGTGCATCTCCTAAGGAGGTGGGAATGTCCCTGGAGCAATTACAGCAGTGACAGCCAGTTGACAGCCAACATGGGAATGTCTAGCCTACAGTCAGGGCCCAGGCTGTTCTAGCTGAGCAAAACCAAGACGGAGTGAATTCTTCCCCACAAGAAACGACTCCTATCCCTTTCCCAGAGAGACAGGGTGACACTGTGAGCCCCTGTCTTTGCTTTTCTTCCTCCCCAGGTCTCATGGAAACGGCAGAGGCTATGAAAAACTACAATCCTACTGTACTGAAGCACACACAATCTTCTACTCCTCCCCTGTAGGATTAATTCAAGGAGGTTAGAACTTCAGCAAACATTTGGGAACACAATATGTCCTAATGTCCTAAACTCAAAAAAGGTGCGTTTACATGAGTAAAGCTCTGAAGAACGTGGGCTGTAATGAAACATAGTCTATGTTTTCAAGTCCTATGAGGTTAAAAGACAGATGAGTAATGAGATGTGCTCTTCATGAGTTGAGTACATCCTGACAGTGCCATTTTATCACAAAATCAGGACGGCTTTACCTACCAAGCCCAGCTATAGTTGAAGTTTTGAATTTCCCCCAAAGCCTCAATGCTAAAGGTTCAGTCCCAATCTGGAACTATTTTGAAGTCCAGGCACCGCTAAGGGGTGGGGCCTATTGGAAGCTCTTTACTTCACTGAGAGAATGCTTGCAAAGAGAACTGTGAGATCTCAGCCCCTGCTCACTCAGTTTTGATTCCTGGCTAAGAGACAAACAGCTTGGCTTCCTGTGTGTTTCCACCACAACGTGAACCGCAGCCGATGCTCCAAAGCAATACAGGTAAGCAATCATGGGCTGATTGCTTAGTCCTGAAACTTTCAAAATCATGAAACAAAACCTCTTCTCTTTGTAAGCTGACTGTCTCAGGTGTTTTATTACAGAGCTGTTTTATATTCTCAAGCCCTGGGCTTAAGATGAGCTAAGAACATCCCTGGCAGGGGATGCAGCTGAGGCTGGCTCAGTTGATTGTGCACCAAGCCTGTTTGCTTTAGCATGGCTCCTCCTCATTTTAAAGATATTAGAACCCACACATCAAATAAGCAGTCATTACAGGCAGACTAACCAGCTCCTCTCAGGGCTTGGGGAGAAATCTGGGAGGCAATTTGTACAATGGGTGAAGAATGGAAACAGAGAGTGCCGAATGGAAACGAGAAAGGCCAGGATCCTGCTCAGCCTACAACAGTGGGGGCTGTGTGGACCCCACAGACCTGTGGCCATTTCTCTTGCAGTGACTGCTGTTAGTGCAAAGGGAAAGGATGGTCTTGCCTGTTCTATTCTTCCTGACTTCTCACTGCTGAGGTGAACCTTCCAGGATTGGGGACAGAGCCACCTATTTGGGGAAAAAAACAAACAAACAAACAAACAAACAAAAAAAACCTAAAAGTGCAGCAGGAAAAAATGTACATGCTAGGAATGCACACAAGAGCACAAGAAGGGATGAAAACAGTGGTACTATAGAAAACACTCACATGTACTTACAACCAAACAAATGGAAGTGTAGCAATCAGAGGACATTGTCTTAGCATCGGAAAAGATTAGAATGACTAAGATTATGTGGTGGAGCAGGGGTATGCTGCATCAACTCCACACTCATCTGGTCAGTCTTTTGTTTCTAGAAGAAAACTTGGCAGTAGATGACACCTGCCCTACAAATGTGTATCCCCTTTGACCTGCTGAGTCTATCTCCAGGTGTTTATCCCAAGGAAACAACTGGGGAATTGAAAACATACGTGAACACCGCATGTACATCCAGGGTGCACAGTGAACTCTCTGGAGCCTCTCGTCTCATATCACATGTGACTTCATGAGAAGTTTGCAGCAATGCTCACAAACAGAGAGTGAGACACACGCCTAACACACTATCAGATGCCAGTACTCCCTTCTAAATGCACTGTCCTGTGAACTGAGAGGCAGTAATCGGGATGCTGTTGTGCAGACTCTAAGCATCACGCTTTGGGACTGGAGTTCCTTATTTGCAGTACCTGAGATCAAACCCAGTGCCTGGCACACTGTGCATTCTACTTTGGAGAAACCACCCCACCTCGATGACCAGAGGTCTTTAGTTTTTAATTTGCATTGTTTATTTTCCTTTATGTGTGCACCAGGGTAAGTGTTTGTGCTTTACGTCCATGGAGGTGCCCTTGAAGGACAGGTGTCCTTCAAGGAGTTATAAACAAGGAGTTATAAACAATTATAAGCCACCTGATATGGGTGCTGGGAACCGATCCCAGATCCTCTGAAAAAGCAGCAAGGGCTTTTAACCACTGAGCCATCTCTGCAGCCCCATGAACAAACCTGGGATTCAACTAAAGTGCTGTGTGTGCTTTTCTGTGTCTGTACTTTTGCTTTGTTTTGGGGGGAGTGGATCACTGCCTTTTCTGATTCCTAAGAGGTCCCAAGACACGTTTCGAAGAATGAATAATAGAAGAAGGAGGATGAGGAGAAGAAAAAAGGGAAGAAGATGAAGAAGAAAACACTACTATTTGAAGTGAAATATTAAAATGCAAATAAGCCTACAAATGTATGTATGTGTATATATGTGTCTACATACATGCTAGTAAATATCCAAACATATATGCACTTTGGAGGTCTATATACATATTTAAATGTCTGGACAGTCTTTAAAATGAGGATTATTTCAGGTGAAGTGCCAGGAATTCTGACTCAACTCGGTTTAAGCTGGAAAGAGGTTACTGACTCACAGAAATGATTACTCTCTATATGTGGCTGGATCCCAGAGTTAAGTTGAAGACCCTAACTATGTCCATTCTCCACTTTCTCTATAGGGGGCCCAGGGAGTTTCCATTGAATGCTGCCAGCTTAGATGTAGCTGCAGCAAGAGTCATTGCTTCTTCTCCATAGTCTTCCCCAATGGTCCATTTGGTCCAAGCAAGAGAGCTAGAATTATCCTCAGTCAACCGTGCGCCCAGAGAGCAGGCATCCTACTCAAGCTTTCAGAGTAGTCCAAGATTCCTCAAAACAAAAGACTCAGAAGCAGCTATGGGGTTTCATACAGGAATGAGGTGGAGTGCTGAGTGCTGCTAACGGGAGGAAACAGGGATACTGGGAATAGAAACAGCAGGGCCCACAGAAGTGGTAGCATGGCCACCAGCAGCCCTCTGTCTCCCACTGCATTTCCCACATCAGAGGTTGCTTTCAGAACCTTTTCCAGTTCCCTTTGAAAGCGTCAGATTCTGTGGGATGCAACTGTACACTTCCTAGCCCGTCAATACAGATGTTACTGAACCCAGATCTCCTTCCGTGTTATCTTCAAGTGTGTGTGCGAGAGGAGCCCTTGGTCTTGAGCGGTGAGGCAAGAACAGGTGTGTGTTTTAACTAAGATTAGTTCCCCCTTCCTTTCTCTGCTAGTCTTCTGTTGCCCAATTAGCCCAGTCTTGCTTTCACTTATATTTTAACCTAAAATTTCAACCTGATCTTGACGAATTTGACGGAATTTTCTAGGGACTTCACACCTTTCAAGTAGCACAGAGTCAAATGGCACAGGCATGGTGCACATCTTTAACCCCAGCACCCGGGGAGCAAAGGCCAGTAGATTTCTATTAATTCAAGGCTAGCCTTGTCTACAAAGCCAGTTCCAGGCCAGCAAGAGCTATACAGTGAGACCATATCTCAGAGAGAGAGAGAGAGAGAGAGAGAGAGAGAGAGAGAGAGAGAGAGAGAGAGAGTGACAGAGACAGAGAGACAGAGACAGAGAAAAAACAGAGAGAAACAGAGAGAGAAAAAAGAAAGGAGGGAGGAAAAGAAGGAAGAAGGAAAGGCGAGAGGTCTGTTATCTGATAAACTGACCAGCAAAAACAAAGCCTCAGCAGGATATTAAAGTGAAAGATGTATTTGGCAACAAACATATACAGAAACTGTCCACTGATATTTTCAAGGCTTACTAGTAAAACATTACCTCTGTCTAAAAGCAGACTCCACTGAGGGTTTTGAATTGGGTTGTTTTATATTCTGTTGCTCTATACAACGGAGGAAAGGAATTAACATTTCTGCCAAGACATTACATAGCCCTGACCTTGTTGTATAGACCAGGCTGGATGCAAACTCATAGAGACATACTTATTCCTGTCTCCAGGGTACTGAGATTAAAGGCATGTACCACCAAAATAATTTGTTATTATTATTATTATTACTTATATACATGTGTATGTATGTATGAATGTATGTATCTATATTAATTTAGGCCATGTGGTTGCATGTCCTCAGAGGTCAAAAGAAGGAATTGAACTCCTTGAAGCTGAGCTGCAGGTGGCTGTGAGCCACCCAGCATGACCACTGGGAACAGTTAGGTCCTTTGGAAGATGATCATGTGCTCTTAATCACTAAGCTATCATGGAAATGTTATCTTCAGTATATGCAAAGGTCATTTTCTCTTATTGAAACTTTTCTCTGTTTGTATGAAGTGGGTCACAGAAGCATGTTTTGACCCTCTTCTTTCTGCTGGGAATTTTTATAGAAGACTGGCTTCATGTGATTTGGTCATTTTTATTCTTCTGCATCTCTTCTTATTCTCAGGATTTATCTTGCCATTCAAGAGCTGCTTTCAGTTACTGCCTACCAATGCCATGCCCTGGTACCTCTCCATCACTGCTCCATTGCCCTGGTAACCAATGCCATGCCCTAGAACCTGTCCATCACTGCTCCCAGTGCCCTGGTAACCAATGCCATGCCCTAGAACCTGTCCATCACTGCTCCCGGTGCCCTGGTTAGTACTGAACATTGACCAAGGGAAAGTGGATGGAGATGGGCCCTACACACTCTCTCCATTTCTACAAAAACATATTTCAAGATTTGAAGAGAGGATTACTGAGAGCTCAGTGAGAAGATGATTAAAATTGGTTCAATTGGGGCTGGAGAGGTGGCTCAGTGGTTTAAGCACTAACTGCTCTTCCAGAGGACCTGGGTTCAATGACCAGAGTCCACATGGTGATTTACAACTGTCTGTAACTCCAGTTCACAGAAGACATTCACAGACACAATGGCCTCTGCTAGTACCAGGTGTGAATGTGGAACACAAATACACAGGCTGTTCACACAGACTGATCTCCACAGGTATGCTTTGACACACACATAAACATGTGTGCACAAGTACTAAATTAATAATTAGTTCATTAAAAGCATTCATCTAAAAAGCAATTTATGTCTTAAATTCCCATTCCTGGCAATATGGATGACTCAGTGGGCCCTCCTCTAAAAAACTATAAATAAATAAATAAATAAATAAAAGCCAGCTCTGCCGAGTAAAATAGAGCAAGCATCCTTTCACAGGTGTGGTGAGGCCTCAGTAAAGTCACAGAAATCCCCAGGAATCAGAACCAGAGGAAAGAAGATAAAAACGCTAAGCAGGGGTTTTCTGGCCAGAGTTTCTAAAGTTTCTTGGCTTTCCCTTTAATGGCCATATGGAGACAAGAGATTTTTTTCTGATGAGAGCTGGGTTTACATTGTGAATGTGACAGGACCTAGAACTGCCTTGGAGACCAATCTCTGGACATGGGTTTTGGTTTTGGTTTTTTGTTTTTGGTTGTTTTTGTTTTTTGTTTCCTTTGTTTTTTGAGTTATGGTTTCTCTGTGTAGCCTTGACTGTCCTGGAACTTGCTCTGTAGTCTAGCCTGCCTTTACTCACCATGGTCTGGGATCAAAGACATGTTCCACCACTGCCCAGTCAATTTCTGGACATGTTTGTGAGGGATTTTCTTTGGTTAGATTAACTGAGGTGAGTGGAGTAAAGGTGGGGTAGGCTGGTGTGGTGGTTTGAATATGCTTGGCCCAAGGAGTGGCACTATTAGGAGGTGTGGCTTGTTGGAGGAGGTGTGGCCTTGTTGGAGGAAGTGTGTCACTGTGGGGGTGGGCTTTAAGACCCTCCTCCTAGCTCCTCCTAGTCTGCTCCTGGCTACCTTTGAATCAAGGTGTAGAACTCTCAGTTACCCCAGAGCCATGCTTGCCGGGATGCTGCTGTGCTCCCTACCATGATGATAATGGACTGAAACTCTGAACCTGTAAGTCAGCCTCCACTAAATGTTGTTGCCTTGGTCACGGTGCCTGCTCACAGCAGTGAAACTCTAAGACATCTGGGAAGAAGAGGAGAGCTAAGCATGAACACACACTACCCTCCTCCTTTTCTGAGCTGGCTAATCTTATATCAACTTGACACAAGCTAGAGTCTCCTAAATGGAGGGAGCCTTGATTGAGAAGATGCCTCCATAAGATCCAGGTATAGGCATTTTCTTAAGTAGTGATTGATGGGGAAGGGCCCAGATCATTGTGGGTGGTGGCTGGTAGTCTTGGGTTCTATAAGAAAGCAAACTGAGCAAGCCATTGGGAGCAAGCCAGTAAGCAACAGCCCTCCATGGCCTCTGCTTCAGCTCCTGCTTCCAGGTTCCTCCCTTGGTTAAGTTCCTGTCTTGACCTCCTTCAGTGATGAACACTGATGAACAATGATGTGAACGTGTAAGCCAAATAAACCCTTTCCTTCCCAAATTACTTTTTGGCCATGGTGTTTTATTGCAGTAATAGTGACCCTAACTGAAACATCTTCTTTGCCTTTAAAAGACTTTTTATTGAGTTTCTCTCTCCTTCTTTTTTTCTTCCCATTGTGTGTGTGTGCATCTGTGAGGGTGTGTGCATGTGAGTGTCCATGTCTGAATAAGCCAGAGGTTTCAGGTCCTCAGCAGCCAGAGTTACAGATGGTGGTCCCCCAGCTAACACAGTTGATGAGAATCAAGCACAAGTCCTCTGGAAGAGCACTCTGTGCCCTTAAGCACTGAGCCATCCCAGCCTAGTCTCTGTTTCTTGATCACAGACACAACATGGCCAGAAGGCTCTGCTCCTGCTACCATGCCCTCTCCTCCATGAGAGACTCCCTAAAACTGTGTGTCAAAACAAACCCTCCCTCCCCTCCTCCCTTAGCTGCTTTGGACAGGCATTTGTCACAGCATTCAGAAATGCCACCAATATAGTATTGATCCCCAGGCAAAGTTGGAACGCAGGAAACACTCAGTTATAATTTCCACACTTGGGAGGCTGAGAGAAGATAATTTCAAGTTCTAGGTTAGCCTAGCTAGACTCCGACTCAAACAAACACAACCCTCCAAAGCTAGAAAACTGAAACCTCAAAAATATTACCCCTTTAGGAAAAGACTGAAATAGAAAAAAAGAAATCTATCTATAAGCTCAGAAAAATAAGAGGTTTTTTTTTTTTTTTTTTTTTTTTTTTTTTTGGAGACAGGGTTTTTCTGCATAGCCCTGGCTGTCCTGGAACTCACTTTGTAGACCAGGCTGGCCTCGAACTCAGAAATCCACCTGTCTCAGAGCTATGATTTGACTGTGTCCCCTAAGATTTCCTGTGTTATAAATGCAATCCCAACACCTATCAGTTAATGTATGTGGAGGGAATAATGTATATCTGGGAGAGAGAGTCAGACAAAGCCGTAAGTCTAGTCTAGCCAAGAGGGCATTAGGGCTTTAGAAGAGAAAGAGAGAGGAAAGCTGGTTAGCTTACTACCTCCCTGTGTGATGTACCCACCATGTCACAGCACAGTAAGGTCCTGTTTCAATGCCAAGCAGATATTGGTGCTGTGTTCTTGTACTTCCCTCTTCCACGACCAGGAGCCAGATGAACTCCTATTTGTAGCTGCCTTTTGGTACTTTGTGGGTTTTTTCTTCCTCTGTTTCCCACCCATTTTCTTCTACCCTTTCAACCCCTTAGCACTAAATAGGAAAGAAAAAAGGATAGAAAGGAAAGGGGCAATGTTATCTTTAGACTACTTCCTACTGTTTAGGGGTGTTGAGTTCCTTGGGGCAAAGTTGATCTTCGCTGTCAGGATAGCTAACTTCCTGCTTTGCTTTTTGCTTTGCTTTTTGCTTTGCTTTTTGCTTTGCTTTTTGCTTTGCTTTTTGCTTTGCTTTGCTTTGCTTTGCTTTCCTTCCTTCCTTCCTTCCTTCCTTCCTTCCTTCCTTCCTTCCTTCCTTCCTAGCATAACTACGTAACAAACTACAACCAACAGCAACCAACCAACAACCTACCCCACCTCTTGGGGCCCTAGCATTTATGTACCCTCTGAAAAGGTCTCAGAGTTCCAAAAACTCTCTGCCACTGGCCAGACCCTGCCCCTGCTGGAGTACCAGGTAAATCATAGTCAGCGGCTGTGGACAATCGGAAGCAGCCCCAAGCCCATGCCTGGGATTAAAACAAAAACAAATCTGCATAATATTTATATGGTTATTGAAGAAACCAAAACTCCAAAATTATAAGTATACCTGTTCTTTATCAATTACTCAGTCTGAAGGGCTTCATTATACTAACAGAAAACTGATCAAGACACACAGGTCCCTAAGTGACAAAATTCAAATGTTTTCTGGTGGAAGAGTGCTGGGGCCAGTCTACTGTAGGCTGCATGAGTTAAAAATGGAAATTGCTTCTAAGCTTCTCTTTCTAAGTTGTCACACTGGGACTTTGAAATCAACAGAGGTGTACATGTTTCTGCCCCAGAAAGTGATGTTTGCTGCCAATCAGGGTTTCACATTAAGAATGAAAGGCCATTGTGTTGTCCTAACTTGACATAGTTTGTCAGTTAGAATTTATACTCTCCTTTAATCCCAGCACTTGAGAGGCAGAGGCAGAAGGATCTCTGGTTTACATGGTAAATTCCAGGACAGCCAGGACTTCATGGAGAGACGCTGTCTCAAACAAAACAAACAAACAAACAGCATGTATACTGGTATACACTACTATGTCCTAGGAGCACCAGAACTAAGAAATAAATGCAGCCCCTACCCTAACCCAGACCTTACAGTTCCCCATCAGCAGTTATGACATGAGAAGATGGCTTATTCCCAGCAAGAGCTACCAGACGCGGGCAGACCCAGCTTAGAGTCCCAAGAGCCTCACTACACAGAGAATTTGGCTAGAGACTGAAAAGAAACAAAATAAGCACATAGTTACAGATGTGAAGAAAAGAAGACGCAGAAAAGCAGAATCCCGGACGTTGGAGGCAGAAGCAGGTGGATCCCTGTGAGATTGAGCCAGCCTGGTCTACAGAGTGAGATCCAGAGAAGTCGGGCTATATAGAGTACCTCTGTTTAAAAAAGAAATTAAAGGACGTAGTTTCTAAAAGATCAGCATGAAGATGTTAAGTTCCAGCCATGCAGTGGTGGCACACATCCTTAATCCCAGCACTTGGGAGGCAGAGGCAGGTGAATCTCTTGGCTCAAGGCCAGCCTGGTCTACAGAGTGAGTTCCTGGACAGCCAGGGCTACAATCCTGTCTCAAAAAAAAAAAAAAAGGCAGAAAGAAAGAAAGAAAGAAAGAAAGAAAGAGGGAGGGAGGGAGGGAGGGAGGGAGGGAGGGAGGGAGGGAGGGAGGAAGGAAGGAAGGAAGGAAGGAAGGAAGGAAGGAAGGAAGGAAGGAGAAGGGAAGAGAAGGAAGAAAGAAAGAAAAAAATACTAAGTTTCAAAAACTTGGCCCACAGCTGCCTCATGAAGAGTTTATTCTGAAGCAGCCAGGTGGGAGAAATATTTGAATCAGTGGATAGAGGGATTCCTTTGGATAAGTTATATCCAACTCCAGAGGCAGAAGCAGGTGGATCTCTGTGAGCTCAAGAGCAGCCTCGTCTACATAATGTGTTCCAGGACAGGCAGGTATATATATGTACATGTATGTGTGTGTGTGTGTATACATACACACACATATACACTGTCTCAAAAACAAACAAACAAAAATGAAGAATAAATACATATATTAAGAACAGTCTTCTGGGGCTGGGGGCGTAGCTTATGGCAAAACATTGGCCTGTAACTTTAATTTTTTTCAAATCCTATTTTTCATGATGGTTCTTAAACATTTTAACCTCCCTTGTAGGCCATCACCCACCAGAGGTAGTAGAAAAGAAAGAATGGGGCGGGGGAGGGGGGAGTAGACCTATTTAGAAAGTTGTTTGGAGCAACTCCCATCTGTGTTGTCTGGAAATCGGAAGTTCAGTTCACAGGATAGCAGGCAGTAGTAGCTCAATCCACTTGCAAACACTTCACAGATACACCAGTCCAGTTCGGTAGAGCCAGGTTAGCAACAGTGGAGACCTGACCTAGCAGAGACAGCCAGGCCTCAACCTTGGCTCAAGTCAGCAGGAGGGACCAGACCAACAGGAACACCAGAAGTTCTCAGCTGCGAAGACCAGCAAAGACATGAGACCCACAAGCGTTGCCCTTCAAACTCTGAGGAGTCAGCCAGAGTCCACAGAATCAGCATCAAACTGCAGTACACCACCAGAAGTTTTTTGGAGCGTTTCTCTCTATGGAGTCCTGACAAATGCAGTTAACTGTGCAATATAAGGCAGACCAATACGTGTGTGATGTTAGCAAAGAATCCTCCATCACGTATCCTTTCACGTGCTTACTTTAGAAGAACATCCTCTCTCCTGTGTCTGCTTCAGCGAAACATCCCTTCTCAAGTCGGCCTTAGCCTTTCACACCTGTGTCTTCTTTAACGGAACGTTCCTTCACGTGTTTGCCCCAGCAAAACTCCATCCAGCCGACTTTTGAAAGAACCCTTAAGTTTCTACTTCATTGGCCCAACATGCCCAAGAGTTTGTGTTATGGCTCTGGGGCTCAAAAGAATAAAATAGTAACAACAACCAATCCACAGTTCTTCCAACCCTTCACAGTGTACAGACATCACCTGAAGACAGTGTTAATTGTCTCAGTGTTACTCTAAGGACTACAGAGTAATTCACAAGGCCGGCCCGGGAGCTTCAGAAAAGGCCGTTTGTTTATTTGCTCTGTCTGTCTGTCTGTGTGGTGCTGAGGAGTCAGCCTTCCCATTTGGGAGGTGAGTGTTTACCCCTGAGCTTCCTGCCCAGGCCAGAACCTATATTCCTAAAAAGTTCTGGGAAGATGCCTGATGCGGACACTTCCAGGACCACACTGTGAATAAAAATAATTTTTTAAACAATGCAAATCTCCAGTCAATGAAAGAATGTAGGCTTTGACATCACAGAAGCTCGCCTCGAAGCCCAGGGCTCCCCTCCTGTGGTTACAACTGGCTCACTGTTTTATGGTTAGTTTAGCTCACTGTTTTATAGGATTCAGTCTGTGGACCATTGGCCCTATTGCTTTGGGTTTGCGGGCCATATCGTGGTAGCACATAATGGTTAATCAAAAGTTCTCACGTTGTGCCTGAGACATATCAGATAAGGTGGGAGAGACCAGGTTCCATGGTTCCAACGACCAGACGTCCTCGTATTGGGCCCTAACTCTGAAAAAGTCTTACCACTTCCCAATAAGACTTTGCAGGGACCAAGGTCATGTAGACTTCTGGGGGCCTTTAAGACCCAAACTACCGCAATAACTGGGAGCAAGGGACTGGGGTATAAGGGACTTTCGGGACAGCATTTGAATTGTAAATGAAGAAAATATCGAATAGAAATTGTTTAAAAAAAGCAAGCAAACAAACAAACAAAAAGAAGTTCCATCCATTTCTGGATATATACCCAAAAGAAAGCAAAACGCAACTACACACATAAATGCATATACCTGAGTTTGTTGGAAGGGTGTTCAAAATAGCTCCAAACTAGAAGCAATGTGACATTGGCCTCTGTCTGTTTTCTGTTGCTATAACAATACACGAGGCCACAGATGGATTCTGGGTAACTATAAGAGCCTTAGTTAAACTTAACAGAACAGAGATTTATTCTCATAGCTTGGGAAAGTGCTAGAAGCTGGTGAGGAACTTCCTGCTGGGTCATAACATGGCAAGAGACATTAAATTGTTAGATAACAAGAAAATCAAGCTCTGGCCTCTCTCTTTTAAAGCCATTAATCACACCATGGGGCTGCACCTTCGTGACTGCAAATAGCTGGAATAATCTCCCAAAGGTTTCATCTCCAAACACCATCAAACTATTAATCCGGGTATTAAGTTTATATAATGTATTTGGGGTGCACACTTTAATTATAGCACCACCCTAATGTCATCAGACACTTGAAAAGTAAACTATTACACAGTCTCTGATGGAATGCCAGGTCAAAAATACTACAGAGGCTTAGCTCTCTCTGTGACTGGAGCTTTTTAGCTGGTTCTGCCACCACAGCCCTGCTCCTGCACTGGGATGCTGATGATGCCCCCTGCTGGGCATTCCTTAACCGGATTGCCGTCTGAATGCAGGTGAAGTTGGGAGAAATCTAATTAGTCAGACAAAGCTAGAGCCTGTGATTGGGCAATGGAAAAAGGAGGCGGGGCTGAAAGTTTTAGAGAACAGAGGAGGAGGAGACTGGAAGATGAACTTGATCCACGTGGCTTGAAAGAGTCATAGATAGCTACGGATATCTTAGAAGGGCATAGAATAATACAGGGCGATTTGTCCAACCTAGATGTGCAGCTTGTATCAATATCAATTGAGTTTTGAGTTCTTTGTGTGGGTATTTTGGGGGTTGAAGATTTACTGATACAAATCTGGCTGATAAGTCTGGAGTCTTAGTTATAAGGGCATAGGGATTTAAAATCAGTGGCCACCAGTCTTGGCAGTCAAGCCACTGGCTAACAGGGTCAGATAGCCTGGAAAGATAAGAGCTGTTGGGGAGTGGGGGGGAGTAAAAGTGGGCTGACCGCCACTCAGGGATAGCATTTGGGGGCAGGGAGACCACGTTGCTGGCACGTAGGCAGTGATAGTGTGGATTGTTTTTTAATAATTACACGCCACACTCTTAAACCTCTGGAACTGCAAGCCCAAATAAACCCTTCCTTCTCAAAGCGGCCGTGGAACCAAGCAGTGGTGGCACATGCCTTTAATTGCAGTACTTGGGAGGCTGAGGCAGGCAGATTTCTGAGTTCGAAGCCAGGATGGTCTAGAGAGTGAGTTCAAGGACAGCCAGGGCTACAGAGAAACCCTGTCTCGAAAAACATTAAAAAAAAAAAAAAAAAAGCTATAATAGTTAAATGTCTCTTAAATATACATGATGTCTTCTGAAGATAAAAGTAATATGCACTCAACCAGTTTTTAAAATCTATTTGGAATATCAAACATGATGGAAGTAGAAGGAAATCTCTTATGAAGTCCTGTATGAAAGGAAGTTGTGACAAGATCCTGATTAGACAGAATTTGTTCCATCTCCAAGGGAGAATACACAGCATAACTGTGGCTTCATAGAATGAATTGGGTAGTGTTCTTTCTGTTTCTATTTTTTGGAATATTTTAAAGAGTATTAGTATTAGGTCTTCTTTGAAGGTTTGATAGAATTCTGCACTAAACCCATCTGGTCCTGGGATATTTTTCAGTCGGGAGACTTTTAATGACTGCTTCTATTTCTTTAGGGGATTATGGGACTATTTAGATGGTTTATCTGATCCTGATTTAACTTTGGCACCTGGTATCTGTCTAGAAAATTGTCCAATTCATCCAGATTTTCCAGTTTTGTTGAGTATAGGTTTTTGTAATAGGATCTGATGATTTTTGAATTTCCTTGGTTTCTGATTTTGTTAATTTGAATAGTGTCTCTGTGCCCTCTGGTTAGTCCGGCTAGGGGGTCTATCTATCTTGTCGATTTTCTCAAAGCACCCAAGTTCTTAAAAGGAGTTTCCCCAAAGCCACATGGATCCTGTCTTTTTTTAAACCCTCAGATGAGGCTGAGCCTCATCTGAATCTCTGCAGTACCACTCTTTCAGGTGTCAGACCCGAACTACCACCAGCATCTTAGCCTGTCTGAGCCCTCTGTTTAGAGGAATCCTGAGAACAGACCTGCATGCTTCCTTACCTCAAGCCTTTGACCAATCAGCCATCAGCAGCCCAAGGCAAGCATCAGCTTGAGATTGAAGATATCCAAATAAGAACACTTGGCATTTTTGCTAGCCCAGAAAAGACTCGAAGCATCTTTTCACCCTGATGCTGACCATGTTTCTCAGAAGCCAGAACTAAGCAAGGAGTGTAGCACTCGTTCCTATACTACTTCATGATGAAGAGGAAGAGGAGGAGGAGGAGGATCATAATAGGGATGACATGTTTCAGGTAGAAACCAGGTTACATATCATGTATAATATACTTATTTGAGGAGTAAGACATGGGCTGATAATGAAGGAGCACTACACAAACTGTAGAAGGTATAATGTTAATGGATTAGCTCCCATTCCCTCTTCCTCCCCTTCTTCCTTCACCACCTCCCCCATCTATTCTACCAATCTACCAGGGCCTTGTACTCGCTAACAAGCACCCTGCCACTGAGTTAAAGCCTTCATATTCTGACTTTCAAAGAAGCTTTGTACTGGCTCATAGAACAATCAGGTCTCCTGATAGGACACGTGACCTAGTTAATCATCCAACAGTATTGCGTTTGTCGATTTTTCTTACATGGTTAGACATAAAAGGAAGATAACAGCCACAGGTGTCAGGCCTTAATATTCTGAGAGCTGCTTAAAATTAACATTTCCTACATCATCTTGCAATGGCAATAAACATTTTAGTATTTATGTGCATATGTATTTCCTTATCTTACAACATGGTTTATTTTGCATCTATCCATAAGAAGTTTTTCCCTCCAGCCCCCAGATTTACATTACCACAAAGGCCAGTCTCCTTAAAATGACCTGAAGCTCTGCAAGACATTACTTACTCCCTACTTAATCTTCAAATAAATCACATTTACTCTGGCTTTGTAATCAATTTCACTTTATTGCATTCTACTTCTGATAACTGTATCTCAAAGACAAGGTACACAGTGACCCTGGGTACATTTGATTCCTCAACAGAGCAAGTGGCCTGAAAAGGAGAAGTACTTGCTCACTTTTACAGGATATTACATCAAAGGAACATCGGTGGGGAAGAAAAACAGATCCTGACACAGACACGTTAATCAGTTCAGGTCCTCGCACGGTGTCCATTGTGAAAAATCCCAGGAGAAGATGATACTTTTGTTGCAGTATTACACAAACGATTTGTGTCATCTACCCACACACATTTTCACTGTAGAGAAATTTCCCAGACGACTCTTTCTCCCAATTCTCAGCTGTCTCTGGTCAAACACTCAAAAGGATCACACACCGTGCATGGGTTTGGCTGTTGACCAGCTTTTCAGTCCTGTAGAGACTCCGTGAGCTCACTTTCCCCTCCGGGTTCCTCCAGAGCTGAAAATTCTGTTTCAATAAGCGGTTTCAGAAATTTCTCGACCTTGGTTAATCTTTGCTTGAGTTTCTGCTGCATCGACTCATATTCAGCCAAGATACGGGCAAATCGCGTTTGCAGGAGGTCCACTGACCCCTCCATTCGAGTGACCTTCTCTTCCAGGTCTTTAGGGTCACTGCCCATATTTGCAATGTTTATATCCAGCAGACCATCTTTCATTAAGATCTGCCTCCCTTTCTCTTCCAGCATAGTTTTGGCATCTGGGTACTCTGTAAGAGCTTCCATGAGGTCATCTTTGGAGAGGCAGAACAGGTCCGAGTAGCCGATGCTCTTAATGTTGGCTGTTCTTCGGTTGCCAGCCTTGCTGCCTTTGATATTAAGAATGCTGATCTCACCAAAGTAACTGCCGTCACTCAACACCACAAACTGTGTAATTCCGTCATCTGCCACCACAGCAAGTTTGCCTTCCTTGATGATGTACATCTCCCGCCCGATGTCCCCTTTCTTGCATATGTAATCTCCGGGACTATACACCTGGGGTTGTAGTTTCAACACCAACTCCACCAACAGACCAGCTTCACAGTCAGCAAAGATGCGAACCTTTTTTAACGTGTCTAGATGAACGTTGATGGCAATTTCTGCCCTTAGTTTGTCAGGGAGGTATCTCAGGACTTCTCTCTCATCCACTGTTTTTTTGTTGGTCCACAGGTAGTCAAACCATTTAATAACCCTCTTTTCCATATCTTTGCTTACATTTCGAAAATTCATGTACTGTTTGATAGCATCAACTCTTGATTGAAATTCTGCCCGGGCTGCATTCATATTGGAAATCATGGAACCTATGTTACCGACAATGGTGGCGAAAATTAAAACTCCAATTAAGAAGTCTACCACCACAAAGATGTACTCAGAATCCAGCACGGGAGGTGGAGTTTCACCAATGGTTGTCAAAGTCAAAGTAGACCAATAAAGGCTGTAGACATATTTTCTAGCTAAACGGCCGAATTCAGGATCATTAACATCAGGGTAGACCCATGTGTCATTCCCAAATCCAATAGCTTTTGAGATGGAATAATACACACAAGCGTTCCAGTGGATGATGATGACGATGTACATCACAAGGTTCGAAATCCTAAAGATGTTTGGGTAGTTGGTCCTTGTTTCCGTCCTCTGGAAGAACTCAAACATTCGAGAGATCCTTAACAGCCGGTTTAACCTGATTTCTGGATAGTTCCACCCAAACTTGATGTACAGCAGATCGGTCGGTATCACTGACAGAACATCAAGTTTAAACTGCAGGTTTGCTTTGTATTTCTCTATGAGTTTCATTCTGTCTTTCACTAGCAGCCCTTGTTCCAGGTAACCTAAAATAGAAGAGAGACAAGACAGGCTGTGTCTGTTGATTACGTTGCTGTGACTGTTTAATATAGTCGCTCTTAATCAGCTTTGTTTAGGCCAAAATCAAAAGACTTTTCAATAAATATGTCTGCAGTGATACAATATCCCATAAGATCAAATCTACATGTGGTTAGAGAAGAGTCTATTGCAGGAGAAAAAGGGGGTTAAAAAAATCATACTTTTTAGTGTAAAAGTGCCAGGAGTCAGTGTGGTCTGGAATGGTTTGAAGTGGGACACAGCATTGGATACCGAGGTAGTTTTAAAGACTGGTGCTCACTGGCCTTCTAGCTTGCTAACCATACTGAATGCTTCCTGATAGGTTCCTTAAAAGCCCCAAAAATTTCTTGCTTACTCTGTAGTTAAGATCTCTTGGGCCTGTTGCCTATCAGCAGGGAATTAAGTTGTTGTTTCTTTGTTTGTTTGTTTGTTTGTTTGTTTTTAAATGCTATCATTCTCTTCTCTGTCCAGGCAGTCAGAAGCCTCTCTGACTAGGCTGGTTAACTCTTTGTGAACCAGAAAGGAAGGAAAGGAAAAGAATTAAAATGCTTTATACAGGCAAATATACACAGACACATATACTCACACACCCACAATCTGGTCGAGACTGACCATCTGTCTCAATCAATTCCACAAGTATTCATGCATGATTACATACATACACATATACCTACACATGTATGAACAGAAAAAATATACATTTGAATGGATGGATGGATGGATGGATGGATGGATGAATGGATGAGTGGGTTGGTGGCATAGAGCTCCCAAGCCAAACTATCCAACCAACAACCTTATTTATTTTCTCTGGACTTTCTATACGTTCTTAGACAAAATGTTCTTTAGAAAATTACCTCAGAGATAAAATGTTACATAAAATGGGAATTACAGAAGGATGTTGATATTAAGTTCAAAGCAATGTTTCACTCTAAATGCTCATTATAAGTTCAAAGCAACAGTTTTTATATGACCTTGCCTTATCATAGCACACACCTGTGGACTTATTCTTAGACCTAAATGTTTTTCCTTGAACACAGATTTGTCTCAAGTCTATTTCCTTTTTTAGTGTGATAGTGATAGCCTTTTCTTACTATTATAAGGAGTGAGAACATTCTAGTCTTGATTTTAACTTATTACATCTTTCTAGCAAAGCAACTAAAACCATCTCTTAAAACTTCCTAAAACTATTTGAATCAGTGCAGAAATTCTATAGAATCATCAATTCATCTAAACAGCATTAATTCATGAAAGTTTATCTCTATAATGATCTGCAGGAAATCTGCTCAATAAGGTGGGCCAATGGCCAGGGATTCTTATTTTAACTTAATAATGACAGGAAAGGCATATCAGCTGCAGGAAACGATCCTGAGATGAAGTCTCTTTGGGACCTTGCCATTGAGCTCACCCATCCCAGACCATGCAAAAATGATGGGCCAGCTCCAAGAAGGCCACCAGGTAGCCCGAGCCTATCCTAGATGGCTCCTGACATAAAAGTAATATACAGAGAGGTAAATAGATGGATATATAAAGTGATTGTTATATGATTTTACACACTACACACCCAGGTAAAATCCTTTCTTTGATGAGTTGCATTTACATTCTGCAGTATTATTATATGATAAGTTACACACTTGGTTCCAGTTCTCAATTTCTGGCATACCATTGTTAACAATTTTTATGATTTCCCAAGAAAGCAAAGTGCTAGCTGTATCTTTGTTCTAATATTCGGTCTTGGCTTCAGCCCTTGCTGCAGAGCTCCAGAGTGCTTTGAATTCCTTGGATGATAAGGGTATCTTTGTTCTATGGAGGCAGGCAACTCTTGTTAGGCTCCTAGGGGTGGCTGGTCACAAAACACACTATGTTCAGAAGCTTGGGATTTTTCAACTCCATCCCCACTTCTTCCAGGAGAGGAAGAGGGGCTGGCAAGAAACTTAACCGTCTGTCACCGCCATATGATAAAGCCTTCCATAAAAATCATCAACTTTGGCAAGCCGAGAGCAGGCAAGTAAGAGAGCAAACGCAGAGAGTTAGAAGGGTGTTGTAACCCAGCGCCATGAAGACAGAAGCCCCCACTCTCAAAGCCTTCCACACTGGTCCTCTCTGCTACTGCATTTCCTTGTCCAGCCATACCACTTATCATGTCCTTTATTAAGAGAATAAACCATTGTGTGGATTTGGGGGCGAGGGGGGTTAGTGTGCTATGCTAACAAATACCTGATCCTGGGGAGGGGTTGTAGGAACCATAATGTAGAGCTATTTGAGCAGAAATGCAAGTTGGGTCATGTGTCTGATGTCTGAAGTCAGGGCGAACCTTATGAGCCCAGCCCTTAACCTGTGGAGTCTCACTAACTCCAGGTAGCTTCAGAACTGACTAAATTGCAGCTGGTGTTATAGATACTTAATAATTAGGAGCACTGATTGCTCTTCCAGAGGTCTGGAGTTCAATTCCCAGCAACCACATGATGGCTCACAATCATCTGTAATGCTATCCAATGCCCTTTTCTGGTGTGTCTGAGGATAGCTACAGCATACTCATAGATTAAATAAATAAATAAATAAATAAATAAATAAATAAATAAATAAATAAATAAATAAATCTGGGCTGGAGAGATGACTCAGTGGTTAAGAGCATTGACCTCTCTTCCAGAGGTCCTGAGTTCAATTCCCAGCAACCATATGGTCCTCTTCTGGTGTGTCTGAAGACAGCTACAGTGTACTCATATAAATAAAATAAATAAATCCTTTTTTTAAAGATGCTTAATAACTCATACTACTCCTTGGCAGAATCCAAGCCCTACTCTTAGGTGCCTGCCCTGCCATCTCAACGCTTGGCATGGTTATGTTTTTCACCTTCAGCGTGAGATGTAAATAGCTCTTCAGACTACATTTGCACGTCTTAATCTCATCCTCCAGGCTGTCTCTAATCCCCCTCAGATCTTCTTTTCTGTGCTGTGGGGCTTGTGCGATGAACCTAGGGCTGCAGCAGTACAAGGAGAGTTCATTTCTTCTCCCATAGCAGCAACAAAAGCTGTAAGGAAGCTCTGGCAACTTAGCACTGCTCCGACACTTAGAGAGCATCCTTTTGTGATTATTAGAGGCTTCTGTGTTGTGTGTAATTGTTACCTTTACAGTGGGGAGCTGTGTAGAAACAGTGAGCTTACACCTGCTTACTAAACACACTTCCACTAGAGAGCTATCGGTTGGTACTCCCTACTGACTGATACACTACCATGAACTACACCGTTTGTTTATGTTTCCTATAAAACCTTTATTAAGCCTCTTCTGTAAATCAATGACATGCTTCTTTGTGCCCTTTTAAGTATCTCCATGTATGGCAGCAATTGCCCCTTACCCACCAATATTGACTAAATATTTCTGTTCTTTCTATTCTTCTGCCTGGCGTAAACCCAATGAATAGGGTAAAGAAGGGAAACCACCAATCTACATTAACAAGCTTACTTAGGAGGCCGGGGTGATGGCTCAGAGCATAAGAGCCCTGGATGCTCTTCCAGAGGACATGAGTTCAGTTCTCAGTACCCACAGTGCAGTTCATAACAGTTTGTAACTCCAGGTCTAGGGGATCTGACACCCTCTTTTGGCCTTCTCAGGCATTTGGTGCACACAGTTCACAGACATACATGCAAGCAAAACACTCATATACATAAAATAAAAATAAAAGGTAAAGAAAAAAAATAAGGTGTCCTAGTAACATCTTCCTGGATCAGCAGGAATGACTTAAGCCAATGAGTAAGACCATGTTACTCATGTTTGCCACCCGACCCACCCGACCGAGGTTGTGAGTTTATCCTGAAGAACAGTAGGGTTTGGAAACGTCATTATGTGGTAGAGATAAAAGCAAGAAATTTCAAAAGACTCAAAACAGATCATACTTACCTGTCCTTGTTCGTACAAACATATCGGCAAGATAGACTACATCTGATACGTAATCAAAAATGAGCCAGTATTCTAGGTAATCAGACTGGAGTTCATCAAAACATGCTCTATAAAAGAAAGAAATGTATAAATAAAAGACATGGAGACTACTTGGAATCAAAGGTCCCTTTGTATAATTTTTTTCATACAACATGCTAAAGTTAGCGAGGTCTGTAAGAACACATTTAGTCAATCACAGTTTCCCTAAATCCCTTTTTGGGTGGTTATGGTTCATTTTCTCACACTTCTGAATTCTAATATCGTTTCCACCAATACTAGTTGGGTTTATAAAGATATCAGATAACCAGGCATGGTGGAACATTCCTTTAATCCCAAACACTAGGGAGGCAAGGCAGGAAGATCTGTGTGTTTAAGACCAGCCTGGTCTAAATGGAGAGGTTCAGGACAGCCAGGGCTACACAGAGAAACCCTGTCTGGAAAACAACAACAACCACAACAAAGAATAAAGTGTCTCAGCTGGGAGGATCCTCTCATTGATAAAGTGTTTGCTGTGTAAGCATGATGCTCTGAATTCACTCCTCAGAACCACGTTAACAACAGCATCAACAACAGAACAGCCATAGTGTCATATGCTTAGCATCCTAGCTCTGGAGAAGCAGAGAGGAGCAGCCCTCCCCACCCCATCACACCCCATTTTGCTATCCAGCCAGCCTAGATATACTGGGCTAGTTCCATGTCAATGAAAGATTCTATCTCAAATGCAAAGTAGATAGTATCCTGAGGACACACAAGGCTGACCTCTGGTCTCCACATATATATACATACATGTGTACACAAACACTCACAAAACACACATATGGACACAAACACACAACAAAACACACATATGCACACACATACACACACATAAAAATTAGCTTACAACTAAAGTCAAATCTCATCAGGACTGTGAAGCCCAATGATCACAAAGTTTGCATTCCCTATCTATACCCAAAAAGTTTCAGGGAAAATGTTCCTACCCTTCAACAACTAAGATGTTCAAGATATTACATCCTTCATTATTTTTCGCTATGGGCAATATTTTTTTTCTAGGCCAAAAATTATAGTTTCTCCCACTGACTGAACAACCAGAAGTTTGAAAACTTCTTCTACTTTCATCTCCATCCCATCCCAGGACTGTGTGTCTAAGCACATTAAGAATAAAAGACATTCTAACCTCAGGCAGACACATTGGGAAGGATTCAGCCATCCATCCTTTCCTACTTTTCTCTTGCTCTGAAGAGCCCTAAGGTCAAAGTATGTTGGCAGTAAACTTCTAAGTGTTTTGAAATCCACATAAGATACATATTCAAACCTTGCAATAATCATCGTCCAGTTGTACATCACAGGCAAAGTGATACAAAACAGCCAGTTGTAGTATGTGTTTCCTGAAGGATCAATAACCACGACTTCTTTCTTCTCCCTAGCAACAATTAGGAATAAAAAGGAAAGTTATTAAGAAACAAAAATATTTATATTTACCATCTCAAATATGGCTAAATCCACCACCCATAATTAATGTAGTAGAAGATGGATACCCTTGACTTAGGAAGATTAGCTCTATAATTATATTCACCATAAGAAGCTGGCTAGTTAGTGGCGGGGGGGTGGGGGGTGAGTAGATAGTTAAATCACCAGTCTTACAATGAATCATGACTTTTATTTTTAACCCTATATTTATCACAAAGATGCAGTCAGTTCTATTCCCTAACTATGGAGTGCAAATAAAGGCAGAAATTACAGGAAGCTATCGATTTCCCAACAGACCTTTGTAAGGTTAAGGGTAATAGGGCAGTGGCTTTCCCATCACTTCTCTTCCCCTTATCTGGAAGCAAAATGAGCTGAACTACACTTTTGAGGGATGGGAGCTGTGACTCAGTATCTCGTCCATAAAGAAGGGCAACACAGCACAGTACTCGCTCAAATGTTTGCAGGAATGATCTTTGAGAGTTGTAGCGGGCATAAAGAATAAAGGAATAAAACACGTGATCAAAGAGGCATGTGAAATATTCTACCAAACCTATATCTTTAAGAATTTTCCATCTTACAAAAGCTTCAACAACTTTCTGAACAGGTGCAATTAGCTGAATTATTATCAGTTCATGGGTTATTTTGTATAAATAAATTGAGAGAACAAGTTCTTTTTGATCTAAAAGAATTTTCCTTAAAAGCTTTGCAAATATGACTTTGCCCTCCCTTTGTGAAATTCTAGATTTCAGTTGTCTACTTGACGAGGAGTTCCTCAAGAGCCAGCACTTGGGATGCGCTTGTGCCGTTACCAAAAGCACTGTGGCTTTGGGGTACTTGTCAAAATGTTAATGGAGTTATGAAGTTTTAATTTTGGCCTCTACAGGCAGATGAGATCCTTGGAGCCCAGTGATTCTTAACTTGAATATTTAGTGGGAAGTGTTTCTTCATCAGTGCATGTGAGAGAGAATTCACTAATGCAGCAACATTCTTTAATTGAAAAATTCAAACTTGCTAGTTTTAGGGAACCTAAAAAAAGTTGGATAGCAATTTATATAAAATGTTTTTTCTTAAGTATTTAAGGACTTCATCTGAGGCACCCTGCTGTAAAGCTCTTTCTATGCTTTGGGAAGTTTTTACCTACATCTACAATGCTTTACAATCTCATGTCGGTTTTCAATGCCAGTAAAAAACACTTACTCTTCTTTCTTCTCTTTGGTTTTCTCCTCCTTCTTTTTCTTCTCTTTTTCCTTTTCCTTCTTCTTTTTCTTCTCTGGGTCCTTTTTATTTTCATTTTTATCATCGGCCTTGCTGGAAAAGTTGAGTATGTGTAGTTACCATATGCAAACAGCACACAGGCAGACAAGCATAAAGAGGCATTGATGCAACGTCTGGCTTACCTCTTCTTTTCCTTCTTTTTTTTCTTTTTCTCCTTTGGCTCTCTAGAGAAAAACAGCATCTGTCACATAGCCACATCACTTTAGCCCCAGGTTCTCTCTACTTTCCTCTCCATTGAGCAAGAATTCTCAGCCTTGCATTTAAAGTCCTGCCTCAGTGCTAAGAAACCCACAGGATGGACAGAAGCAAATGCGTAGCCAGACAAACAAGCAAACCGTACCCCAGTTAACAGAAAACAAATGTTGAAAGGGGCAGAGTTAGAATTGGGAACAAAACACCCATGGAAGGAGTTACAGAGACAAAGTTTGGAGCTGAGACAAAAGGATGGGCAATGTATAGACTGCCATACCCGGGGCTCCATCCCATAATCAGCCTCCAAACACTGACACCATTGCATACACTAGCAAGATTTTGCTGAAAGGAGCCTGATATAACTATCTCTTATGAGGCTATGCTGGGGCCTAGCAAACACAGAAGTGGATGCTCACAGTCAGCTATTGGATGGAACACAGGGCCCCCAGTGGAGGAGCTAGAGAAAGTACCCAAGGAGCTAAAGGGGTTTGCAACCCTATAGGTGGAACAACAATATGAACTAACCAGTACCCCCAGAGCTCGTCTCTCTAGCTGCATATGTATCAGAAGATGGCCTAGTCAGCCATCATTGGAAACAGAGGTCCATTGGTCTTGCAAACTTTATATGCCTCAGTACAGGGGAATGCCAGGGCCAAGAAGTGGGAGTGGGTGGGTAGGGGAGTGGGGGGAGGAGGGTATGGGGGACTTTTGGAATAGCTTTGGAAATGTAAATGAAGAAAATAACTAATAAATAAAAAAAGCCAACAACAACAACAAAAAAAGAAAATTATGTAAAGAAATCACTAACCTAATAAACAATAGCCTCAATGAGTATACTTTCAGAATTCTAATATATAAAAATAATGATTATTTTACTTTAAGCTTATGATATCATTCTCATATATTGCTAAATTAAAACATGAAGGAACTCATGAAAATGTCATGTATTCTCATTTGAGGAAATAACATTGGCTTTGTTTATGTTGTTATTGTTGTTGTTTCATGAGTCATTCATGAAAAATTCATGAAAATCTCATGAAAATTTCATGATCATTCATTCCGGTCATGAGGTTGGACAGTAATTCCAAATATGACCAAATAGTAAATCTGACATGCAGGATAAACGGCACAGGGAAAGGAAGCTGCAGAGACGGTGGGTTAGCACCGTTCTACCCCGAATCACTGTCCACTGTCTCACCAGCCCCAACCTCCATGGCCTACCTATGGCCATGTATGGAACTAGCTGTTGAAACACAGATCATGGATGGGTTGTGTTGGGAACCCCAAACAGGCTATGTCTATATCATGAAACTGTCTAAAGATGGCCTTGAAACAGAGTGGTTAAGTTAATCTCCCCAATGGCACAGCTTCAAGTACCATGTGGTCGACTCATATGTTATAGAAAAAGATGTGGCTAACTTAAGAATAAGTGAAGATTTACGTATTCATGCCCATTAGGGCAATCCTAAAGGGCTTAACTAGTTGGTTAAGGACCTAGTTGGAAAAAAGATAGAATGATCAGGCAAAGTAGTTCTAGAGAAAAGAAAGACTAATGAGCAGAACATTTGAAAATCTTCGTATCCCGTATCAGAGAACAACCAAGTAGACTGCAGGATTCAGCTAGCTGATAAATCCAGCCCCCATTGTGGTATCTCCAGTGCTGGTACAATGTGAATATGAATGCGGCCTCCATGACAACAAAAGTAAAGGCCATCTTAAGGCCCAACACATGACTTCTTATTATGGCTGTTGCTGAACAGCCACCCTTCCAGTTACAAAGCATGTGGATCATGTAGGTAGCTTTGCTGTTATGTATGATGTGGCTTCAGGGTTTAGCTATTAAGGAAATTAAGCACTTGATGGTAAATTAACTTCACTGGAATTTTGTCAACAAAGAAAGGACTTCAAATATTTTGATACTAACCAATTTATATTGTGGTATATGTTGCCTTTTTGCCACAAACTTGACCAGTATTATTGTTAAGGGATTTCTAAAGTATGACCCACCTATAAAGAACACAGTGCAGCCTCACTTTGAGTCTACTTTATAGCAAAAGAAATGTGGCGTTGGATACTGTGTTTGTTAGGGTTACCATGGCTATGATAAAGCATAATGACCAAAAGCAAGTTAGGGAGGAAAGCTGACACTTCCATATTGTGTCCATCGCTGAAGGAAGTCAGGGCAGGAACCTGGAGGCAGGAGCTAATGTTGAGGCCATGGAGGTGTGATGTTCACTGGTTTGCTTGTCATGGCTGCCTCAGCCTACTCTCTTATGGCACCCAGGACCATCAGTCCACTAATGGCACCACTCACAATGGACTGGGCCCTCTCTCATCAATCGCTAATTAAAAAAATATCCTACTGGCTTGCCAATCTTACGGGCCAATCTTACAGGGGCATTTTTTTTTCAACTGAAGCTCCTTTATTTCTAGTGACTTGTGTCAAGTCTATGTAAAACTAGCCAGTCCAGATACTGAGTTTGAAATCCGATAGTCCAATCGCATGTTGCTCCTCTCAGAAGTTTCTGTCTTGTTACAGGTATGGAGTGAACTTCCGAAGGCACAGAAGTGCTGCCAGAGAGTCAGATTCCTTGAAGATTAGGGACTATGATTTTTTTATGATACTGTTTACATGCATGTATGCGTACATGAATGGTCTTTAGGTGGTGCTCTATGCCTATACACGAATAGCATGCACAGGTCTAGGAACCAAGGTATTTAATTAAGGGAACTTTACATAGGAAAAATATACTTCTAATCCCTGCACATCTAGGTTTTGTGGTTCTACAGATTCTCAATTCATGAAGGAGGGTCTATACTTCTACAAAAAGGCACAGTTACAGTGCTATTAAACATTAATCTACAATTATCCTCTGGCCATTTTGTACCCCTCATTCCAGGAATCAAATTAGCAATACTTCTCATTCCAAGAATCAAATTAGCAAAGAAGAATCATCAGACTGTAAAGTTTATGATCCTGATCATCAAAGGTAGGTAGCACTGCTGTTATGCAATAAGAAAGTAGAAAACTATCTGACAGGCATATGATCTATTATGGCTGTGGTTCACAACATAAAGATCACACCCCCTTCAATGGGTGAAAGGGCCCTGTCACAGGGGTTGCATATCAGACATCTTGCACATCAGATATTTACAATTCATAACAGCAGCAAAAATACAGTTATGAGGTAGCAAGGAAAATAATTTTATGGTTGGTGATCACAACATGAGGAACTATATTAAAGGATTGCAGAGTTCAGAAGGTTGAGAATCACATTATGGTATCCTTTGGAATTTCCCCAGCCTGTCTTTGATAATGCATGGACAAGTCTAGTAACCATGTCCAAAGGAAAACATGATGCCCAGATAAATGTCTGCATTTTCCTAGACCAAAAGACGTTTTGCACAATGGTGAGGAGTGGCTATAGAATCAATAAAAGCAGATAAGGAATTTCTGTGTAAACCTTAAAAGCATCTAAAGTTGTCAGAGACCTTTCTACATTCCATTGACTGTCCTCTTATACGTTTCCCTGGGACAAAAGAACATCCCCAACCCTTAGAGGGAGCAGCCCCATAATTTCCTATCTAAAAGAGTGGATCTGAGCAGGGCACAGGTGGGCAGCAAGGATACACTTGGCTTTCAGGCACATACTCTCCACGCACCAAGCCTTAGTGACCACCACTCACTTTCTCCTATCCCTTGGAAGGAAGGCCTGGGTAATGGAAATCAGCACTTTAAAATTTATCTCCCAGCTTGTTAGGGCTGCCCTTATTGAATGTCTGTGTATGACTGCAAAGGCCCAGGTCTGTTACCTGAGCATGACAGCAGCTTGAAAGCAGACCCATGTCCCCAAATTCCCATACGATCAAACCTATTCTCTGACATTCAGCGCCTTTCTCTGCCCAGTTCTATCACCCCTAACTCCCTTCCAGGTATCACTCCAAAGAGCACATCCAATAAGCCTGCACACAGACCTCTATGTCAGAGGCTGCCTCCTGGAGAATGTGGCTCAAGGTCCATGGCTCAGGGTTTCATGACTTTTGTTGTCCTAAGGAAAGGCAGTTGCATATATAACATAGACCTTTTAAAAAACATATATCCAAGTAGATGAATAAAATAAATACATATTACTTTGAATAGGGGAAGATGAATTTTCAAGATATAAAGTAGTAAAATGGAAGAACGTCATCTCTATTAAGTTATTTCATGTGCTGAGTATTCACTATATCTCTAATTTAGATACTGCTAGTGTTTGGACTTGCTTTAGTTTTCTTCTGTCGATGTACTCACTGGTCTTTGTTGCTGCTGTTGTTGACATTGAAAAGAGCCATAGTACCTGGCAAGTGCTGCTCCCTGGAAAAGGAAAAACATACAGGGGGTCACAGTGGCAGCCATGTCCATGGCAAACAAATTGTCTTTAAAAGACAGACTACTTGCAGTTTTCTGTTCACTACATAACATTGCCCAGAAGACTATTTCAAAAAATATAAAACCTCTGTGAAGCATGGCTTGCCAGAAAGCAGTGCATTGAACCAAAATGGTTAGTAAAGACCTATTGGTCAAGGTTCATACCAAAAAAAATTAGCATTCCCCTTGGCCTTGAGTGAACCAAGACAGATGCCACTGACCCCAGATAGAGAAGAGAAGAAGATGGGAAAGAAGAGTTTTAAAAATACAGAGTGGAAATCTAGAATTAGTCAACAGAAAGAAGCAAAAAGAGGGGGAAAGAACAAAAATGAAAATACATTACATAGAATTGGAAACCCGGATCCACCGCGTCCCACACTCCTTCAGTGCCCTCCAGGCTCCGTAGTTGAGTGTGATTGCTTTATTTACCCTTTATTACACTACCCCTCTCCTAACCCCACACTACATCTCCTGGGAATGGGCTCTACTGGATATAGCAGTTTAGAGGATGATAGCCCACCCTGTTGTAGATGGTTATTTCAGAACACTGAGGGATGCATTCAAGAGAAGCAAGGGATCGAGGGAGTGTGGTGAGCCAAACATACCCAACACTTTCTAGGAGGCCCTGATGAAAAAGACAAATGGAACTTCATTCCGTGTCCTTGTCCAGGAACAGACATAGCAAGGCCAGTCAGAGACTGGAGCCAGTGCCTTGAAGGAGTCAAGGTTGTGGTTTCTGAGGACCCAACGTCTCCCTGGACTGTGGTTATCAGTCCTAAGGCAGCTCTGTCTGAGGTATCCTGTGTTCTCTTTGCCAACACTGTCTGATTCAGTGCTCTACTGACCTTGGCTGTTTTCCTCCTACAAAACGTATATACAATGCTATACTTCTTAATAAACTCACTTGGCATAGGCATGGGCTATTGCAAGACATTCTAGTCTCCTTTACTCCTTTTGTCATTGTTTCTCATCTTTATTTCCCATCTCCAGTCATCATGCTCAACATCTTGCTGTCTGGGACCCTTCTTCTTGCAGGCCTAGGTCAATAGAGGTATTTGGGTGCAAAGTTTCTTAGAAACAGGTATTAATCTCAGGGAGTGTGATGGAGCATAGTTCTGAGAACTCTGTGGCTTGTGAATACTAGACACCTACAGCTTTCCAAGAGAGGACAAAGGTAAGGAACAGAAGTAGCAAAGGACTTGTGAGATCTTGCATGATATTTCGGTGGCAAGAGCACTGGCCACGCCCACTCTCCAGATGGGATAGAAGGTTTTTTCACTCAGGTGATGTTTAAGAGACACATTCTGGAGGGTGGATGCGCCTGCTCACCTCTGTGATGGTCCTCGCCTTTTGTACGAGTTGCTTCTAAAGAAAGAGTCCTCATTCTCTGATTCTTCAGACAGAGAGCCATTGTCATCGTCAGAAAAGGAGCTGCCACACAAAGGGAAGCAGGGGTGAGTAGGGTCCTGTGTCAACCAGCGGCTCGGAGGAGCACCACGTCTCATCAAGGCGAGCACTCACTCTATCCCTCTCCATCTCTTCTCAGGCTAACGCACAGCACAGGCTTAGTTAGAGTGAGGTACAAGTATAGCATTCTATACAGAGTGTGCCCAGCGAAGATTCAGATACACATACACGTTCTAGATCTGCCCCATCACTATTGTTTGATAGACAATTGGTAGAGGTCAATGTTTGTCCAATAGAAAGTTAGTATCTAATTTTAGGTCATTTAATATTCATGAATAAACTGTCACTTCTGTTATTTCCCTCCATTAAAAGAAAATTCTGTCACACACACATACACACACACCTGCAAGCACACTATTCATTTATGGCTAACTATTTTAGATTACATTATTATATATTAGATTTCATATTCTATATATTTTTTGCATTTATGTATAGGAATGTCATCTGATTTTATATTTCCCATGGGGAAACATCCTACTTATAAGTAAAGAAGTATTTGTCATAGCCACTTAATAGATGTTTCCAGAAACTACACACCATAATTTCATGTGATGAACAAGTTATACTGTCCCAGAGTATAAATAAATTCACTAAATCAAATAGGTTATACATTTTAAAGTTACAAATGATATGATTGAAATCAAACCTAGATAAGTTACAATGATATTGTGTTAAGAATGCCTAAGAAGGTGCATACAATCACCTGCACGCTCCATTTTCCATCCGCCGGATTTCCTTTTCAATGGCTGGTACGATCACATTGGGAATATTTACGAAGGAATGCCACGTATTGATAATATTTGTCTTCATGGTTAGTTTAATATCTGAGAAGACAGAAATCCTATTAATGAGAAGAACTTTTATGCTTACATATATAATCACATTTTGCACTACAGCAGCAATGCTGAGACACCAGAGCTCTACTGAGGAGGCGAAGTATGCCAGCTGTGGTCCTTCAGCTGAGCCACACTGGCCCACACCTCTGTGCTTTGGCACACGCACTCCTGGGGTTAAGCCTAGATAGATGCAGCCCATCTCTTAAAGCCAGTCCCAAGACTCTTCACCCTTAACATTGTTAATCACACCCTCTCCTCTCTGCTACCGAAGTATGCATACATTAACTCATTCTCTATGCAAAATCACTGTGCATTCTATCCTCAAAGCTAAACTCTAACCCTTGTAGAGTCCTTTGCGGCAATGGAGGAGTGCTTGGTATATAATAGACATCTGAGAAGCGGTTACTCATCAAACAAATCCTGTTTTGTTGTCCGTGGTGGGCACATGGTACTGCTGTTTCTTTGATGTTGAGAATAGAACCGAGGGCCTTGTGCATGTTAGACATGTTCTCTACCACTGAGTTCTATTCCCAGCCCAAAATCCTGGTCTTAATATTTGAAAAACTATACTAATATAACTTTTCATCAGGAGTTACAAAAATCTGCAATAACTTTGCAATGACTTTTCAGATGTTAAATATGGTGGACAGCCCACAGCAGCCAGTCCTCTCTCCCTGGGGTGTGTTTTTGTGGTTCACAAGACAGAATGAACTAAAAACATCTGCATTTCCTCAATTCCTGGGTAGTTCATATTCTCAGTGTCACTGAGGAGTCAACGGTTGTATATGCATCTACGGTACTTGGAAAGCAGAGCCAAAATTAAAGACATTTTTCCACCTTGTTATGACATCCAGAAAGAAAAGACAAGGGACCAGTGACATTTACTAGATCAGAAATCCCTGAGCAGTCAATCACAACTCCTCTACATCCAAAAACCATGGCATTAGGTTTACACTGGGGCAGTGGGGGAATGGCAAGAATAGAGAGGCACTTGGCTCTGGCTACAGTAAAGATGGCTCCTTAGGCTCGGGCTCATAGTTTAGGGACATGTTCCTGTCAGTGGAGCAGCTTCAAGTAGCTAGGTTCTCACTAGCCTTTGAGAGAAGGGAGGAAGGATTTTCTCTGCAGGCCAGATCTGGAATGCCATTTTGGGTCAGCATGCTTAGAACTCAGTCTGGAGCCTACTACCTCAAACCTTGCAAGGACCATTAGGTCCCAGTCCCTTAAATTAAAGCTATGAAGAGGAGTAAGGGCAAGGAAGACACACTGTGCCATCTCGTTTCTAAAACATGACCAAATTGTTTTCTCGACTGCCAGTACACAGAATACTGTAAAACTCTGTCAAAATGAGAGTATGGAAGAGACAGACAGAAAGGAGGATGTCAAAGGAAAACAAGGAGGACAGTGGAGAAGTGTGAGAGGGAGACGGCCTGAGGCATTGTCCAGATTCTAGTATCTGGAGAATATATGAGAGTAATGCAGTGTCTGGGAAGAAGGCTCAGTATATAGGTAATGAACTTGGCAGGTTAGCATGAGGACCTGGGTTAGACTCCTGAAATCTATGCTTAGCAATCTGCCTGAGATCCCAGAACAGGAAGGCTAGGATTCTCTAGCAAATGGCTAGCTAGACTGGCCAAATAAATGAATTCCAGATTCAAAAGAGAGACTCTGCCTCAAAATATAAGGTGAAAGGAGATCAAGGAAGACACCTGACATTGACCTATGGCCTCCACATGTATGTACATACATGTACCCATACATAGCAACATATACATGCAAACACACATATACAGATCATATACAGAGACATAATAAAATAGAATGTTAATGGACAAGACTTTTCTGCTGCAGTTTGAAGATGTGCATAATAGCTTCTAGATCTTACTGCATGGTTTTATACTAGTCTAAACTATCAAGACAATGAGAATATTGTCTCCTTAACTGGATTAGTTGGTCATTTACTGGAAGTCCAAAAGAATCACTACAAAGTATGTTCTGTGTTTACAAGCATGGGAAGAAATTTAAAGAAAGGTGAAGTTAGGCCAGCAGATGGCTCAGTTGCAATGTGCTTTCCATGCAACCATGAGGTCCACAGTATCAGCCCCAGAGCCCACATAATGCTATGTTTATTGATGCTAGCCTACAATGCCAGTGCTGGCCAGGCAGAGACAGGAGGATCCCTGAATTGACAAGCTCCAGATTCCATGAGCAGACAGTAACTGAGGAAGACACTAGTGTCAACCTTTGGCCTCCACACACGCCTGTACTTGCACCTCCTGGGCACACACATGTACACACATATACACTAAGCACACACACACAAGTAAAGATACCAGTGAACCAGAAATGCCCTCCCTCCATCTGAGGAATGTTCTGTCATCTATAGAATTAATCTCCCTGGAAAGAAATCATGTTAAGGTCTCTAAAGTCTAAGAACCTTGATCATCTTTGGTCTTTCCTCTGTATTGCACGTCTCACAGTGTAGTGATTAGGCATGTTTACCTTCATGATCATGCTGCTCCCAAAACATAGAGTCTGTTTTAATTATTAGTGTGTGTGTGTGTGTGTGTGTTTGAGTGTGTGTATGTGCACCATGTAGATGTAGGAGCTTGCAGAGATCAGAAATGGGCATAACATCCCTTGGAACTAAACTTACAGACCATTGTGAGCTGTCATCTGGATGCTGAATCCTGAACTCAGGTCTTCTGCAAAGGCAAAAATTCTCTTAAGAATACCAGAAAAATTGCTATGAGATAGTCTCTCCCAGAAATGGCCGCATAAACAAGGCTGAACAATAGAAACATCAGTGGACATGTTGTTACCATGGAATGGGGAGGTCCTCAAGGTGCACCACCCCCCAAGACAAACTATAGGCAACTATTGGCTGGTGGGAGGAGAATTGTCCTCTTCCAGGGATGAACACTCTTATTGGCTGCCCAGTGAAAAGTGATCAGCCTTGAAACAAGAATGAACTTAGCAGGTTCTACTTATATATACTTGCGTGTGTGCATGTGGATGTTGTTGTTCTGCTCTGGATGTGTTGTAGGCCCTGAGTGTGGTACAGATTGGTCGCACTTGCGCCATTGATATAGGTCAAACAGGAACTGAAGCAACCCCACCTATGGTAACTAACTGTTCCTGGAACAAGGCAAATCTTGTAGTGTCAGATCACAAGCAGGTAACTATGAGCACAATATCTATGCTCACCCAGGCACCAGAGGGTTGCTATGGCAACAGATGACTCTTTTTAAGTATTATTCTCATTCTTTCTGACCACACAGGCAAACAAACCCTGACTTAGCACAGAGCTGAGTTAGGAAGACTACGGTACCCAGACAAAGTCTAGGCAACAAGAACTTTAACCTCACTTACTAAGCTGTCAGAAACTACCTAGATAATATGTAGCATGGGGGAACTTAAGTGAATTTAAAGTAATGATTAAGTGAATTAAAGTAATATTTTTGAGCTCCAAAATATACTGGGTTAAATTAAAATTGTAACAGAAAGTACCCATAGGAGATATTTTATCTACTTTATTCATTGTTACGATGAGATACTCAACAAGAAGCAGAGAGTAATATAACTGGAATAAGAGAAAATACAATAATAGTTTTATGCAATATAATAACCATTACATACAACACAACCATAACAGTTGTAATACAAAAGAACAGGAGTATACAAAATAATGATAACTGGAATGTAATAGACAATCCATGACAAACAACAGAGAAATGGGGCATAAGTTGTATCCTTAAACCAGCAATCAGCAAAGACATAGTGAAGGTAAAATCTACCCTAGACCCTAAATTTTAATTCTCATATTATCTAAGGTGCTGTACAAGGTGCCAGTGGAGGCAAGTAGTCAACACCACCCAGCTGTGACACCTATAGACCACAGGGACAGGCCCAGCTAGGTAGACCAGATGGTACTATAATGACACTTTTATCTTGGGGGTAACTAACAACTGTCTAATAGTGCTAAAAGCCCACCCAATAGGTAGGTACTATAGAACAACAAACCAGGGCTAGATAAGTCATAGACTCTAGAGAAGAAACTACTACTGCCATTTCTTAAGCCAATATAATTTCTAACTATATTCTAAATACATATCTTTATACCTGCTGATAAGGGTGCCTTTTATCCCTCATTGAAGAAGCATTTTATTTTTTCATGTTCCATGAAATATTACTGAATATCATTTTCAAGATAAACTATACAATGAAAACATTCAACTATACTAGCTCTAACATCGCTCCCTTAAAGCACTCAAAACCTCAGATTTGGCATAAAATCAAAAATTCTGCTTAATAAACATGTCAGTTTATTGTTAAGTATATACAGTAAGAAACTGTATGCATCTATATATAAAATAATGGTATGTGCAGATCTATATATTATTAAATAAATAAAAATGTCTCAAATTGCATTTTATTTTTTAAATTTTATTTATTTTTTACTTATTCACTGTACATCCTGCTCAGTGACCCCTTTCTGGTCACCCCTCCCACTTTCTTTTCTCCATTCTCCCTCCCCTTCTATTCTGTGCTGGTTGAGCCCCTCACCCAGGTGTCCCCCTGACCCTGGCACTTCAAGTGCCAGGCATGAGAAAGCATTTTAAATCATAGGTTCCAACCCCACTTGAGGGTAACACAACTGAATGCTGGGGTCACAACATTTTTGGTCACAGTGAAAAGATTCTCAGTGTGACCAAACGTTAGTTCCAAATCCAAAGCATAATGAGAGTGAGGTGTTTCTGGCAGCCCGGTCGTTTTGTGAAGCTTTACTGAAGCCTTGGTTCTTAATACACAGCGTATAGAGTCGGAGAGGCCACATGTTATTAAATGGAAGCAGCAATGCCAGGTTTGGGGTATTTCCCTCTGAGCAATTGGTCAAGGAGGCCCCCAAACAATAGTTTAGTTTATTGCTGCTCTTCTTTGTCGATCACAAGAGCTAGACAGCAAAACCTTTGAGCTGAAGATAACACAGAGTTTGGATTGGACAGAAAGATCATGGTGAAGCTAAGCTGGAAGCTCCCTCCCTGATCCCAGCTTTCATGGAATAGAAGTTGACATTTGAGCAGCTAAAGAAGAAAAGCCATCAGCCTTCATCCCTAGCTATGGGCCTTACCTGGTACAATACCAAGTTCCCAGGCCCACTGGTATCAGTGATTGCTCTGAATGTAACTGCCTTCATTCTGATTGGATATGAAGCCCACTCTATAGGAAAGGAGCTCATATCTGGTGCTGTGGATCTGTCCATAAGCCCGTGTCTGGGGAGACTGTAGACCCTAAGGGTAAACCTACCGATGCTGTTTTGCTCTATGGATATGTTGTTAAACAGCCTCCTACAATGATAGAGTGGTTCTATTTTCAGATTTGTCAGGGACACTTCTCTTTTCAGTGAACAGTGGTTAATGCAGAGACACATGGCTGGTTAAGGCTGGGAATCTATGACTGCTGAGTGCCCAGCCTGTAACTGGACATCCATATCACCCTTTCCAACATCAGGAAACATCACAGAAGAGGGAGCAGGAAGAAGGTAAGAGGCAGACAATAGAGAAGAGGATTATACGATGTTGTCTTCTGACCATGATGTGCTTGTTGCACCAGGCCTGCAAAAGACTGGACCAGTCAACCTTCTTAGGGCTCCTCGGCTGCCAAGGAGCTGTGGCAACTGATTGCTGCTGGAAGATGGGGAGTCTTTGTCTTTAGTGATATAGTCACAGTTGAGTTGTCTGTGCTCCCTACTTATGCCCATATGGATAGCCTTGGTTAAACACCATGGCCATAAAGCAAAACCAAGAAGATATGGTCATGAGGTACTTGTTGGTAGGACTGTTGGAGGGGGCGGGGGAAGGTGTCAAAGATGGTATGAGGGTGATTTTGACCAGAATGTATTATATGCACATATGAAATGGTCTAAGACTAAATTAATTTTTAAAGTAAAAATGCAGGCTGGAGAGATGGCTCAGTGGTTAAGAGCACTGATTGCTCTTCGAGAGGTCCTGAGTTCAATTCCCAGCAACATGGTGGCTCACCACCATCTGTACTGGGATCTGATGCCCTCTTGTGGTGTGTCTGCAGACAGCAATAGTGTACTCGTATACATAAAATAAATAAATAAATCTTTAAAAAAACAATAACAACAAAAAATAAAGTGAAAACACTTAAAAAATAAATAAAAGAAACCATACACCAGAACAAAAGAACCAGATAGCCTTCTATGGAGCTTTCTGTCCAGTAGCTGCAGAATAGATTTTTCCAAGACAAGTCACAAACCAAATCGTAACAAATCATACTAAGTACCTTATTGGACTACAGTGCACTTCAAATAGAAATCAGTTACAAGAAAAACTTTGGAAGCTATATAAATATATAGGAAACAAACAACTTACTTTTGGACAGTCAACAGCTGAATGAAAAAAATTAGTAGGAAATTTTCATTTTTCCTGAAACAAAAGTGCAGCACAGCATCCTGAGTTATGTGGGATACAGAGAAGAGAAAACTGAAAGCAGAGCTTATGCAGTCAGTGCACATCAGAGAGTCAGGAAGTCCTTCAGTGAACAACTGTTACTACAAAGGTTCTCAATCCGTGGGGGTTACAATACCAGAGGTCGCTTAAGACCATCAGAAGACACAGATGTTTCCATTATGATTCATGACTGTAGCAAACTTACAGTCATGATGTAGCAACAAGAGTCACTTTCGGGTTGGAGGTCGCACAACAGGAGGGACTGTATTAAAGGGTGGCAGCACTGGGAAGCGTGAGAATTGCTGCACTAGAGGAATCCCTCGCTCCTCCCACTGTTCTCAAGGAGCTAAACAAATTCAAGTGCAAGACAAATTCAATGTTAACAAAGGAAAGAAAGAACTAAGGCCAAAGCCAAAAGAAAAGAAATAGAGACTGAAAGTTACAGAAGACAGCAAAAGAGCTTGTTCTTTGAAAAAAGAAGCAAACCTGGTAAGCCAAAAGGATGAATAAATCTACTGAATGAAATCAAAGATTAACAAAAGAGAGACATTACAACTGATAATACAGAATGCAAAAGATCTAAAATATTATTACAAAAAAACCCACATAGCAACAAATATGATAAAATACGATAGCCTAGAAGCGGGAGAAATCCATAGATGCACACATTTCATCAAGATTAAGTCATGAAGAAACAGAAAACCTAAACATATTACTATCAAGTACTGATGTGTAATCAATATTAAAAAGACTCCCATCAGAGAAAAGTCTAGAGCAAATGAATAAGATCAATTATTTAATGAAGAAATGGTGTCAGGTTTCTTTAAGTTATTAAAAAACCAAAGAGGAAGGAATTTTCCCACTTTCTAGAAGGCTAGAATTACCTTGTTTTATCTTTGTTACTAACAAGGACAAAAGTCATACGATCATCTTAGTGGACGCACAGAAGGCATTTTTTTTTTTTTTGAATTTTGACTCCTGATTTTATTGTTCAATTTCTTTTCCTACTAAAAGTAGTCTTCAGTGGCTGGGAAGCCTGGCCTCCCAACACCAGAGTCAGTTGGAGCTGGTTTTTTGTTGAAAGGAGTGGGTGGGTGGGCTGGGGACCGGGATGAGGACTGAAGACCCCTGCTCTGCTGCTAGTCTTGGGTGGAGAAGACAAACTGCACTTGACAGAGCCTGGGGTGCGGTGGGAGGGGGTGAGGCAGGAATGACAAGCTGGGGAGGGGACCCACCTCAGTCCCCAGCTCCATTCTCTTCTGAGGTTTCTCCACTGGTGGCATTCTCTGCAGTCTTAGAGGCCTTCTTTTTCTTCTTTTTCTGGGTTGTTCTACTTGCAGAACTCTGGAGAAGAGCCTTCAGCTCTGCATCTTGAATCTCCATCTCAGACTTGTACAGGTCAGGCTCAAAGGGATCACTGGTTATCAGCATGGGGCCATTGGGCATGAGTAGAACTGTAAATTTAAACTGGGCAACAAACTCACCCTCCTTCTCATAGAGAACGTTCGATGGCTGCAGTAACTCATGTTTGGCACACTCTACCACACCCATTCGAGCCTTCTTCTCGTCTTCAAATGCTCTTAAAGTAAACGGCATGGCATCAAAACGCCGTTCCACCTCACGTGAAGCTTTCATTTTCAGGCCATATTGCTTAGAGGGGTCTCACTTGTAGATGGTGGTTCTCTGTCCTGCATCTTTGGCCTTGCCTTCTCCTGAGCTGACGAGGACATCACAGCATAAACCTCACGCACCTCTAATTCTGCCTTTTCATGGTCCTTCTTCTCCTGGTCAATCGTCTTCTCTCCATCAATCACATGCTGCTTCGGTTGGTGCAACAGCCTACCTTCTATTGGTGTGCAGTTAAATGAGCGAGCCACCTTGTTCCATGCTTCAGTCACTTGTGTGTTCTGGTTTCCAGGTTTGACCCGTCATAAGGCAGCTTCAGCACATACGTGAGTGGTCTTAATGACATCTGCTTTCCGCTCTGTTACCTGGGTCCCCTGAGTTACACCAATTACAAAAGTGTGAGCCACATTGGCAATGAAGCCATCCACATGAACCCCAAGGTCAATTTTTACCAAGTCACCTTCCTTGAGTATATATTCCTGGTCACTCTTCAAAGGGGAGAAGTGACACACAGAGTTATTTATGGAAATGCAGGTAGGAAAGGCAATACCTTTCTTCATCTCCTTTTCCTTCTTGAAGATCTTCCCTGTCGCTTCCATAATCATGGCATCACCTTTCTCACACAAGCTCAGCACAAACACACCTGAGCTGGAAGCCTCCACCAAAGATCAAAGCACCCGGTTGGCGATGTCGCCCCCCCCCCCCCCCCCCCCCGCATCTTATACTTGGTCACGACCAGGTCCTCGGCAATAGTTTGCTCCTGCTGCTTGTTTTCTCCCGACATCTTCTTACTGCCACTACTGCAGCTTCACTTTCCCTGAGCTGCGGCCTCCATCTCCCTTCCCAGTCACAAGCTGTAGCTAGAGTCTCTACAGAAGGCATTTTTAAAAAGTCAGCATCCTTGATACAAAATCTCTGAACAAATTAGGTAGGATCAGTCAGTGTCTAGAGGTGAGCAGAATGAAAACCATCCATTCTAATAATAATGAAGAGGAATAAAAACTCTTATTTGCAAATGACAAAATAGTATATAGAGAGAAGCCTAAAGAATCTCCAAAAATAGAACAAATTAATAAATGTGACATTTTTAAGAATAAAATTATCACTATAAAAGCTATAGTTTATACCTAGGTACAAGAATGTTAAACACACAGAGACATAGGCACACACACACACATACACATCTCATCTGACCAATGTCAAGTTGTTTTCAAACCTCCCTCACTCATCAGTAGGTCATGGGATAAACAGAGGAACGGTGAAAGTAAATGAAAAATGAGGGGCACACGTAGGTAAGGGTTTTCAAGTGGAAATGGGCACTCATAACTAAAAGGTGTAAGAGGGAGACCCACCTGGATCATAGAAGTTAGTCTGATTTAGTTTCCACACCCAGAGAGGTTCTGAAGAACAGGATGTGAAAGTTAGGGCACTTTGTTGAGATAGGGCTCATTTTTCTTCCCAAAGGAAATGAGGAATCTGAAGTGGAGCAGGATTTTTCCCTGTCCAATTAATTTAATTATTTATACAACAAGAAGCCTGTGATTGGACAGGGAAAAGGGAGGCAGAGCGAGGAGTGGCAGAGACGGAGATGGAGAAGACAGGTAGAAAGGAGGAAGCAAGATAAATGATGAACAGGATGATTCAGATTTGGCATGGCTTTAAATAGCCACAGGTAGCTATAATATCATATAGGGATAGAGTAATTGGGGTAACTTGTCTAATCTAGGCGAGCAGCTTATACCATTATCTATTGGCCCTGAATTTATTGTGTGGGCATCTTGTGAATTGAGAATATATTGATATATAAACCTGACTGATTAATTATAAGCTTTTAGAGTTTTGATTTTACCGGGTTACTGGGTATTGTGACATCTAACTGCAAAGTGGGTGGTCATTGCATGGGGATGGTGTGGCAATGACCTGCCTAAGGAAATTAGCAAGTTGGGTGGACACGTCTTGGAGCCCCAGGCCAGAGCATCTACTGAGATGAGAACACCCCGCTAAAGCCATGTGGCCTGCCCCTGTCAGGCGTAGCGTGGGAACTTGCAGTTCTTTTTTAAAATATTTCCCACAACACTGAAGATTTTAAAGAAGAGAGTGGCATCATCTGACATGAATTTTAGAAAGGCCAATCTGGTAGCTGTGTAGAGGATAAAGTAGATTATTTGCATTACTAATTCTTGCTACAGAATCTCAACTTGATCTCTAATATTGGTCATCAACCCTATTCCTACATGTATACAAGTTGTTTGAAAGCTCCTACCTTCATCCCAGACTCCACTTCTAGCTTCCATTCCCAAGAGATCATTCAACTTGAGCCACACTGGTTCCTTCACCGATGAAGTATTTGGGTCTTAGTAATTGGTCAGAACTCTATAAAACCTCATACAGTGGTTTATACAGGAACATAGTGATGTTACTGACTCAGAGATGTGGAGGATAAGACATTATTAGGAAATGGTCTTAGCTATCTTTCTATTGCTGTGATAAAACATCGTGAACAAGAGCATCTTGGGGAGGAACGATCTTATTTCATCTTGTAGCTCGCAGTCTCATCATCCCAGAAAGTCAGGCCTAGAACTCACTTCAGGACTGGTACATGGGGGGAGTGCTGCTTACTGGCTTGCTCTTATGTCTTGCTCAGGCTGCTTTCTTCAGCACCTAGGATGGCCACCAGCTCAGGGATGGCACTGCCTACAGGGCCTGGGCTCTCCCACATCAATCAGCAATTAAAAAATTGCCCAACAGATATTGCCACACCAATTCCTTAGTTGAGATTTCCTCTTCTTAAATATATTGAGATTTGTGTCAATTTGACAAAAAACAACCATCACAGGTCACAATGCAGGAACGATGACTTAATCTGAAGAACACAGATTGTACAAGGCCAGTCCATAGTGAAGGCCCATCCAGGCCACTCAGTACCCTGACTCACCACCTGTCTCTTCTTGCCCCACACACTGAGCTCCTGCTGGAATTCTGCTGTGGATGACTCAGAGGCCACACAGACATAACTGGCGAAGGCAGCATTCATCTCCAGAGAGCACACTTGGAAATAGTGGAAGCAACACAGAGGAACAAAAGCATCGTGCCCATACAGAAGTGGGTCAGTCCAGAGACGTGATAAGAGCCAAGAAGAGATCCGCTCACTCCTCTTCGGGGAACCTGAGTCCCTGAAAGGACAAAATCTGGGGCATTCTCAGACAAAACCTTGAACACTGATCCAAACAGGATTCTAGGTATGAGCCTTAGTAGGTACAAAAACAATTATATATGAAAATAAAACAATATTCATTCAGAAACCACAACAGGTACACACAAATAATAGAAAGTAGTGTATGGTATATGGGAGGAGAGAGAGAGAGGGAAAGAGAGAGAGGAAAAGAGAGAGAGGGGGAGACACAGAGAGAGACAGACAGACAGAGACAGAGTTAAGAGAGAGAATATAACTGATATATTGAGTTGCCTGTTTTCTGAAGGAAGGCAAGGGTTGGCTATTTCTAAGTGAGACACTGCCCATTTTACAATATAATGGTAACTTAGGGAGAGACAAAAGTATACAATAGCTTCCTTTCATAGGTGACAGGAGATGGCCAGAGTAGTAAGCAATGGAAGGATTATAAGATATCAGTAGGTACCAAGTGATACAGTGGTAGGGCAGGCAGTGATGGGATGCTATGGCCTTGGTCTCACAGCACTCTGGTTCCAATGAGAAAGGGCAGGAAAAGGCAGGTGTTGGGGAAATCCTAGGTTGCACATTAACTTAGATTGGGGCTAGGCAGAGTGGCCCAAGTCAAATACAATCATGCAGATGGAATAAGGAGCTTGTGTGATACTTAAATGGGAAAAGGCATGTTCTAGGTTTTGAGAAAGTGATGCTAGAAAATGATAGAAAACATGACAGAAAAACAGAAGTCAAGGGGACAACTCTATCAACAGGTGTGATAGATAAGACTAACGAGAAGAACAGAGCTGCAAGAGGGAAGCTGGGCATCAAGGATGCCTTTGAGTGTGGGAAGCATCTTTGAGTCAAGAGCTTGCATGACCATGGTAGAAATGAAGGGCGGTGGTCCCCAGAGTGCAGAAAGACAATAACATCCTGCACAGCTGTTGAGAATACTACAATGACAGGGACACTCAGCTACAAGGACATGGGTGTCCCGTGTGTCTAATAATTTGATAAACGTGGAACAGCACCAGGGAGCTCATAGGATACACAAGACAGGGAGCAGAAGATCAGATCCCCATAGGAAAAGATGAGTGTGTAACTGTAATTTTGCTGCCGTTATGATTATAATGTAAATATCTGATATGCAGGGTATCTGATATGCAAATCCCAAAAGAGGCACAAAGCACAGGTTGAAAACTATTACCATCTGCAGGTTGAAAGTTGCACTTATCTGTGGACATAAGTTTAAGTACTTTGAATGCAGTTAGAACTTATGGGTTGCCATCCCACAGTCACACCTCTGACCCATAATTGTTTCTGTCTGAAAAAATTACAGGGGTGGAAATGGAGAGGAACTTGAGGAAAAGAAGGTCCAGTGACAGGCCCAAAGTGAGATCCAGGTCAAGGGGAGGTCCAAAGGCCTGACACTATTACTGAGGCTATGGAGTGCTCACAAAAAGGGATCTATCATGACTGTCCTCAAAAAGACCCAACAAGCAGCTGAAAGAGTCAGATGCAGATATTTGCACCCAACAAATGGACAGAAGCTGCTAACCCCTGTTGTTGAATTAGGGAAGGCTGAAAGAAGCAGCCAGGTTTGTGTTCATTCAGAGATGATGCACCTAACCCTCAAGAGACTGGAGGTCCCAGGGAGTTTGGAGGTCAGGTGGGGTGGGTGGTGGGGGCATCCATGTGGAGACAGGGTGGGTGGGGAGGAGGTGTGGGATGTGGAGCAGTCAGAGGGTGGATGGGGAGGGGCGGGGAATGAAATATTGAGTGTAAAAAATGAATTACAAATGAAATGAAATTAGAAGAAGAGGAAGAAGAGGAAGAAGAAGAAGAAGAAGAAGAAGAAGAAGAAGAAGAAGAAGAAGAAGAAGAAGAAGAAGAAGAAGAAGAAGAAGAAGAAGAAGAAGAAGTTGTTGTTGTTGTTACACTTAAGCCAGACATGGTGGCACACACCTTTAATCCCAGCACTAAGGGAGAAGAGGCAGGTATATCTCGGTGAGTTCAAGATTAGCCTGGTCTACAAAGCAAGTTCCGGGACAGACACGGGGCCATTATACAGAGAAACCCTGTCTCAAAACAAACAAACAAACAAACAAACAAACAAAGAAAAGAAACTTCCCTGGTTTAGGCTAGTGGCATGATTAGGTTCCCCTCTAGGGCCCATGACCTCCCTAGCCCCAGAGAGTTGGTTAGGATTCCATCCTCAGGCCTGAATGACCCCGATTTAGTGGTCCATGAGTCCAGTTAGATACCCGTTGGTTAGCCCCAAAGTAAAGTGCAATAGTGTTGTTTTCTCCTTTTCATTTAATCCAGGGGCTAAATTCAGGGAATAGTGTGGTCCCTTGGCAAAGCAGGGCTTCTCATCTCAATTAATGATCTCACAGATATGCCTTAGGGCTTGCTTCCTAGGTGGTTTTAGGTCCACAATGTAGCAGTCAATTTAACCCACCATACACTTTCACCTACAAACCTTAAGCACTCGCTCAGTTCCTGCAGCACATCAGGTTCATTCACCCATTCTGCATACTGCAAGAACCTCCTTTCTCCCCGCCTCTCCTCACACTCTCTGTGTCTTTACTCTGCAGGCTTAATAAAGCAGGGATTATTGGCTTCTCTTTGACCCTTTCCTTCCCTATCATCAAGTCTCAACACAGTTGACTCCTACAAGGATTTTTCCTCAACTTCCATTTCAACCTGTTGGTTGGTGTTTTACAAACTCTTTGCCTAAGCTTTTAAAGGTGTTTATTCAAGCTCAATCTCATGTTTCCCCAGTCAGTCTACAAACTACTCCCTAATTAATCTTGTTTTTTTAATATTTATTTTTATCTATGGGTATGCATGCACATGCATTGGTGTGTGTGTGTGTGTGTGTGTGTGTGTGTGTGTGTGTGTGTAGTTCCAGTCCTACTCTTGTCATCTCTCTTACCCTCCTCCCTAGATGCAGTCACTATGATAAATTGTATGTTTGCTTCCAGGTCTCTGTGACTTTTTAAACATCTACATAAGCAACCACGGTATCTTTCTCTCTACATAATTCAGCAACTTGCCTTTTTTCTATTTGAAGTTGTACTTTGAAGATTGCTTATGCCAACAGAAACAGAGCCATTCAGTTTCATAATATACTATGTTTATGTTGTAGCTTACCAGAACTGCATATTTTGTTCCCTCTTCTATTTTGACTACTAATGAAAATTTGTTTTCAATTACTTTTACTATTGTGATTTTTGCTATGTAAATAATTTGAGGCATGTCTGGCTGAGGTAAGTATCCTTTTGTATGTCTCCATAGACACAGCTTTGAGGATGTGTCTAACATCTAAGTCCAGGAACAGAATTGCTAATCTTAGCTCTGTTTATTGGCTTTCATGATGGCTGTCCCATTAGACATTTGGCTAGCCCAATACAAACTTGCCACTTTCTTTTGACCAGTGCTTGAGACTGTCAAATTTAGTTTTCCTCCATCTGATAAGAGAAAGTTTTGGTAGTGAGGCATTTGATTGTATGCATTAATAAAGTTGAGCAAGCTCTCATGTTCATGAGAGCTTGGGTTGGTTTTATGTTAACCATATATTTATGCCCTTGGTCTACTGCTTTGGTTGGATTTTCTCTCATATTACTTCAAGAGCATTTTAAAATATGAATAATACACTATAGGGTAGAAAAAAGCAGAATTTAAAGTAATATTTGTAGGAATAGCGCTTTATTAAAACAATATGCATGCCCACAGAAAGGATGACCATTTCAATGTTAACTCGTATTGCATTAAGTCATGGACTCCTTGGGAGTTTTCCTGTGTTGTTCATGTTTGTACACACTGTACCCTAGTTGCACTGGTGTCACAGTAGCAAGCATAGCTGCCTTCCATATTGCATATATATATAGTTTTGTTTGTTGGGGAAAAATATTTCACAAATGAGATTCTGCTTAGCAACAAATGGCCTCTGTATAAGCACCTTTGTTTTATCTTGAGATTTTCCTTACGTATGTGTGCATGCATGTTCTGCCTACATGCATATTGGTGCACTGCATGCATGCGGAGGCCAGAAGAAGGCGTCAGATTCCCTTGAACTGGAGGTACAGATGCTTGTGAGCCACCATTTTGGCTCTAGGACTCAAACTTGGTTCTTCTGAAAGAGTAGCCAATGCTCTTCACCTCTGAGCAGCCCTTCCAACCCTGCACTTTCACTCAAAATAACGTTTTTATTTTTACTAATGCAAGAGCTATCTGTTGGCCGAAGAGAGTGAAGGTCCACTGAGAAAAGAATGTGTCCTGGCAGAATAAATACCCAACAGCCAACCAGGCATGGTTTCCTGTCTTGCCCTTCTCGGTATTTAATGGCAGGGCTGTTTCTTACTGCAGCAACATCAAGATGTTGTTACCGTCTAGAACCAGAGCAGGTTTTGCCTGCTCTACGGCAGGGAGGAAGGCACGACCTGAAACAGTCATCACCTCCTTATCAAGGATGTGGTCTCTAACCACCGGCTTCAGAAAATTACTATGAAGCCTCAACTTAGATCTTTCCGACCTCGACCTCTGGGCTCCTCCTTTTCTGAGATCCAAGTTCAGAGACTGAGATAAACACACAGACTATGCTAAGCCAGGGGCAGTGGCCCACACCTATACTCCTAGCATGCAGGAGGCTGGGGCAGAAGAGTGACAAGTGGATCCAAAGCCAGCCTGGCCTAGAAAGTGAGTCCCTGCCTCAAAATGAAAGGCTGGCATAGCGAAAATAACCCTCTGCTCCTCCCCCTGACTCAGCACTCTGGGGAGTCAAAACTGCCAAGGGGAGTAAGAAAGAAATAACGGATATCATCCCAGTAGCAGAAGCAAGCTGTAAATCCCGTGAAGAATCGTTCCAGCGCGGACACAACACGGTTGTATGTATGCCTCTCAAAAACAGATGGGTTGCCAACTCGCTAAGCCCAGTCTTATCACCGTAGGAAGAAACCCTCAATGCTTTCTTTGGAAGAAACAGTTTTTACCAAGTGAATTATTATCATGGTCATTATCACAACCTTCACAGTCCACAGAAAAGGTATAAAGTATCCACCTCAACGCAAAAATCTCAGCCAAGAGCAATATTTAGCAAAATCATAAGAGTTTGTCTCCCCAAGGTCCTTTTAAGCCAGCATTATATAATAAAAACAAACTTACACAACTATGAAGTATCAGAGAAAGTAATCATAGTACATTTTAATATTTGGTGTGTTTTTATATAAAACGCGTTAGTCATCCTTTTGTTACTATAACAAATAATACCTGAGACAATCAACTTATAGGAGAAAAGGTTTGCTTTGACTCATGACCAGGCTGAGCTATCGCTTTGAGTTCTCTGGTGAGAAGAGCAGATGGTAAAATCCAGAAGCTCACAGCCCTGAAAAATTACTCACCTCGGGCCAAGAACCATAGAAAAGCAGTCAGAATTGATCGTTTCCTTCACGAACACTCCAGTGACCTCAAACCTCCCCACTAAGCCTCATTTCTTAAATGTTCCACTATCTTCCACCAGTCTCACCCATGAGTTCTGTCCTTCGATACATGGGCCTTGAAGGGTACCCGATATCTAAACCATAGCATATAAACTATGGCCCTGGAGTGTCACCAGATCTTGCATCACCAAAAAGGTTTTCTTCAAAATCAGTATGTTTTTCTGAGCACGAGTAAACACACAGACGACACCACGCCTGGAGACCGTCTCCCTGCTCCACCTCCACAAAAAGGGAAAGGATCCAGAACCTCCAAGATTTGCTCCTTGACCTCCACAGTCAAGAGGCCACGTTTCCACTGCTTACAAATAACTCAGTCTGTGGTTATTGTAGCAGCTGAAAAACAGAGGCAAGCCCCAGGTGCCCACTTCCTGTTACACACACATGTCTATGTGCACAGGCAAATGGCCCGTTATCTCAGCATTCTGTAAAGTTCCCCAGAGTGGGGAGTTTGCTTTCTTTCCCTTCCTTTATCACGATCCCATTTTATATTAGTAATAAAGCCAAGTCAACACTTCAGTCAGGCACTTAGAACCCTAAGTACATGAAGCACAGGAAGTCCCCTGGACACTAATTGCAGATTTTATCCATCACAGTAAGTAGTCAACACTGTGTGTAACAGTTTGCCTTCTTGTGTAAGTCTATACTTATCCCCAAAGGATCGTGTTTGAAATATTTGTAATTTTGTTGAAAATAACCTGCAGATGGTATAGAACCTAACCTGTACCTCCTTAGCAGCTTTTGGGTTGGTTTTGGTTTGGTTGTTTTGGCTGGTTGGTTGGTTGGTGTGGTTTTTGTTTGTTTGGTTGGTTGGTTTTTCCTTCTTGGCTTTCCTTGACTATTTGCTGTCTCAAAGCAACACTGTATAACACTGTGTAGTGAAAGGGAGAAAAGAGAGGAAGTGGGAGGGCCAGTGGGGTAGCGCAGAGGTCAACGCACTTGCTACTAAGCCTGACTCCCTACGTTCAGTCTCCAGGACCCACTTAAAGGTGGGAGGAGAGAACACAGTCCACACCATACACATATTAATAACAATAAACTTTTTTTACTGTGCTCTTCTTTTTAAGATTTATTTATTATTTTATGTAAGCACACTGTAGCTGTCTTCAGACACATCAGAAGAAGGTGTCTGATCCCATTACAGATGATTGTGAGCCACCGTGTGGTTGCTGGGGTTTGAACTCACGACCTTTGGAAGAGCAGTCAGTGTTCTTAACCTCTGAGCCATTTCTCCAGCCCCAACAATAATCTTTTTAAAGAAAGAAAGAAAAACCAAATCCGACAGTATAGCATGTAATAGGCCGGTACTATTAATGTCGGGAGAATCACAAAAATCACCCCAAATTCAGGAGTTTGGTGCCCAATAAAGGCAATGACATTTTTGGAAGAGGAAACAGCATGGAGCAAAACCAAAATTAAAAAAAGGTAGCTAATGAGGAAAAGGCCCAGTGTCTCTCCCTTACACCCTTCCCTGCCCCCTGCTTTCTCTCTCGCTCTCACCACCCTGCTCTCCTCCCTCTCCCTCTCCCTCTCCCTCTCCCTCTCCCTCTCCCTCTCCCTCTCCCTCTCCCTCTCCCTCTCCCTCTCCCTCTCCCTCTCCCTCTCCCTCTCCCTCCCCCTCCCCCTCCCCCTCCCCCTCCCCCTCCCCCTCCCCCTCCCCCTCCCTCTCCCTCTGCCCTTTGTGTGTTGTGTATGTGTGTGCGCAGTTTTGAATCAGGGTTTCACTCTGTAGCCCAGGCCAGACTGGAACTTACCATGAAGCCCAGGCTGGCCTTGAATTGTGGCAATCTTCCCGCCTCAGTGTCACAAGTGCTGGGATTACAAGCCTGTGTACCATCCTGGGCTTCCATATCTTCATGAGTGCTTTCAGGAAGTGAATAGCAGTATACTTTTACATTTCCTCTATGGAAGCACTGACCCCTGGTACCCACGAACTGGAAGACAGAGCCTTTGAGGTTGTGATTAATTAAAAGGAAGACAGGTTGGCTCGATCTAATCTAAAGGGTGTTGTCAGGTGAAGTAGAGAGCTCACAGACATGTGAGAGGAATGATGCCGGGCAGAAAGAGCCACAAGGTGGCTACCTGCCAGTCAAAGATCACAACCTCACAAGAGCCCAAACAAATGGCAGACCCCTTGCTCTCTGGTACTCAGCCTGCAGAACCTTGAGATGATGAGTTCTGTTGTGTCAGCTGCCCAGCCTGTGGGCCTCACTTCTTCCTGAAGTCACCTGAGCATTATTTAAAGTGCCTACTAGAATGGAAACAGAGATGCATTGCAGTGTCTACAACATAATGACCAAACTATCTATATGTTCAGCACAGACACAAATTCTGAATACTTTTGCTCTGCGGCTGGTTGGCTCGGGCTGCATTTTGCTGTGGTCCCTCAAGTAGACCGATACAGTTGGATGAAGGACTCCAGGTATGGCTTCTCCTCCTCTGCATCATAGTCTGCAGAAGTTACCATCAATGCACTGACTCACTGTTACCATGGTCCATCTCTGTGAGCTTCTCTCCCACCAGACTTGACAACAATTGCCAGTGAGCTCCTGTTTTTATGTTTGTCTGTCTGTCTGTTGTTTGTTTGGGGGTGTTTGATTTTTGTCTCTATAACAGTGACTATCAGGCTTCCTCTCTTATGTTAACTCGTGTGACCATTCAGTTTGTTGTGGTGACCCCTCAATCATAAAATTACTTCCACTGCTACTTTATAACTGTACTTTTGCTGATGTTATGAATCATAATATAAATGTATGGTAGGCAGGATCTCTGATATTCGACCCCTGGAGAAAGGTCATTTGATCCCACCAAAGGATCTGTGACCAGAAGGTTGAGATCCACTGCTCACAAACTTATACATTGTCCAGCCCATAATATGCAACCAATCTTTTCTTTTAACTTTTGTTGTCTCTTTTGTTGCTCAAACACTACAAATGTGTCACGTAAAATATGTACCTGTACTCAGCTCTCGTTTTAAGGGTGTGTTTGGATGATGGTGACTGTTCTGTGAGTGTGAAACACATGCTTATGTTCATTGATGTCCTTAGAGCAAGATGATCCTGAGAAATTCTGGTGTGCTTTACAAAGAAATTTTATTAAATTTATAAGTTGATTTTAGAAGAATTGACATGCTGACGTATGAGTTTTTAATCACCAACATGAGATGTCTTCTTTGTAAAAACCTGCTTTACATTTCTGGTAATTTTCATTAAATGCACTCTACATGTTAAATTTTCATTTTTATAAGACCTGCTATCACCTTATCTAGTGGGTCTAAAAGGATAATTACTAATTTATATTTTATTTTGTGAAGTATCATCTTGCTAACCTGATTACTTTTTATGGTTTTGAAATAATCCATTTGAGAACTTAGGACCTGTGATCATATTATCCATAGGTAAATATCCTCAAAAATTAATCTAACACTGTCTTAGTAAGGGTTTGTATTCCTGCACAAAACATCATGGCCAAGAAGCAAGTTGGGGAGAAAAGGGTTTATTCAGCTTACACTTCCATGCTGCTGTTCATCACCAAAGGAAGTCAGGACTGGAACTCAAGCAGGTCAGGAAGAAGGGGCTGATGCAGAGGCCATGGAGGGATGTTACTTACTGGCTTGCCTCCCTTGACTTGCTCAGCTTGCTTTCCTATAGATCCGAAGACTACCAGCCCAGGGATGGCACCACCCAGATTGGACTCTCCCATCCTTAATCGGTAATTGAGAAAATGCCTTTCAGCTGGATCTCATGGAGGCATTTCCTCAAGGGAGGCCCCTTTCTCTGTGATAATTCCAGCTTGTGTCAAGTTGACATGCAAAACCAGCCAGTACATGCACCCAGGCATGGAGACACATACTTTTGATCCCAGCACTCAGAAAAACCAGGCAGGCGGATAGATCTCTGAGAGTTACATTCCAGCCTGCTCTGCATTTTTCATAATGAGCCCCAGGCCAGTGAGGACTACATAGTGGGACCCTGGCTGAAAAAATTAAGAATCTAAGAATCTTAATCTTTAATCTTTTTGGATAGGACAAATACATACATACATACATACATACATACATACACACACACTCATATATATATATATATATATAATATTATATCTGGAACTCTATCAGTATCTAGAATTTTTCCTCATAAGCTGGCTAACCATTAAAATAGAAAAATTGAAAATAAATGTCCAAGGACTATCTCCAAAAAGCTACCACAGCCCTACATACATATATTTTTCCTTGCTGACATATTCTACAAACATTTACTTACTACACATTTACAGCACAAGGCATTTTCCTAAACAGAAACTTTGTTCCTGGCTGTATGCTCCAATCAATAAGTCAAAGGAGTGGCCAATATGATAACACAGCTCTTTATTACCTTGGGGTGAGTATGTGACAAGCAGGTCACAACAGCTGAAGTTTGGCTGCAAGAGCAACAAGTGTTCTTAACCACTGAACTCTTTCTCCAGTCCTCTACAGACATTTTGCTTTGCTGAAATTACTTTATGATCCATATTTGTGAAGTACCCAGGTAGAGGAAAGGGAGCGTCTCTAATGGCACAAGGGGCAGCAGCTAAAGATGCGGTCTCTGAAGCACATTAAGTTCTGATGCACCACAGTCAACTTCTTTTGTTTGGTGGCTGAGATAGCAACGACTCTGCGGACTGAGAAATGACCTCACACGTCAGCTGATGACAGAAGAGGTAGCAAGCACAGTGGGCATAGAAATAGAAACTCCAAAATGTACAAAGCCAGTAACTAGGCACATAGTGATAGGAACATTTCTTAAAGCTTTTTTTGAATAGCATCTAACTTTCTAATATAGAATAAAATTACTAACCCTTGAGAAAACATGAAACCATAATAAAAAAAAGATAATAAGAATGATAAATGGCAGTTTTTAAATATACAAAAATAAAATTTGGTAGTAGTTGGTAAGAGTTATTTATCTAAGGCCTAATTTAAGTACGCATGTGCTTCTTATATAGCAGCTGTGCAGACGGATCTTCATGCAGGTCCCCCAGCAACTGGAGCAGGGGCTGTCCCTGACTCTGTTGCCTGCCTGTGGATCCCATTTCCCTAACGGAGCCTTGTCAAGGCTCAATAAGAGAAGATGCACCTAGTTCTGCAGTGACTTGCTGTGCTGGAGTGGGTTGGTACCCAGGAGGGGGCTCCTCCTTCTCAAAGGAGAATGGGAAGGAGGGAGAAGGGCTGTGTGAGGGGGTGGATGGGAAGAGAGAGGTGAGGCTGTAATCAGTATATAAAGTGAATAAATAATTAATGGGGAAAAAGAAGACATTCACATGTTTACTGTGGGGAGTTAACGACGTCGTGGTAAGGCAGGGAGATGGCTCAGCAGTTGAAGAGACAGCTGTGCAAATGTAAGGACCTGAGTTCGGGGAACCAGAAACCCATGGAAACGCCACCAGGGCACCATGGTCTGCCCGTAATGCCAGAAGAGGCTCGGCAGGGGAGCTTTAACCTAACTAGCAAGGTGAGCCATACTGGCAATCTCAGAGGAGAGACTCTGCCTCAATGAACAAGGGGGAAGAAAGGATGATTCGGGACTTCAACCTCAGTCCTTCACATGCACGCTTACATACACACACATAACATACCCCATATAACACACACAACATAAACATAAACACCACATACAAATATATATACATGTGCACAACACACACATAATCACCACATACATGCTCACACCCATACATACACACATACACATATACACCCCACATCCGATATAACACACACATACACACACCAAACCATACACACACAACACACACATACACACAGATAAACACACACAGGCACACACACCCCCATACATACAGGCACATACCACATACACACATACTACATACATACCACACACACATACACATATATACACATAAAATCACACCCATATACACAGGCACACACACAGGTATAACACACACACACACACACACACACACACACACACACATTCCCACACTGAAAAGGTGAGAAGAAAAAAAAAAAAAGAAGAAGGTGAAATTTTGGCTCTCCCTGAAGAGAAAGGGCTGCCCTGGTAAGTCACTTCCTCTTCCAAAGACCACATCTTCATCTCTTGATAGGGGATCAGGTTGTCATAAAAGTAGTTATAAAGCTACCAAACATGTCTAAGTTTCCAACAAATAGGAATTTATATTTTCACAGTTAATTCATTGTTACCATTCATGTGAATTTGATACCCAACTTTCAAATATGGTAAAGAGAAAGAGAAATTAATATTTAGTACTTTCTTTAGGGAAAACACATACCTGTTGTGGTTACTACATTTGACTTTTAAAAACAAATTTTAGATTCACAAAAACTCAGTGTTATTTACTAGGGCTATAATATTCAGATTAGCAAAGTCCTTTATTTATTGCTATTTTTAACTAAATTTGCATCTTTCTTGGCAAATCTGAATCTCTGGCAGAGACTCTATAGAGATTCAATTATCAGCTACTTCTAAAATGTCTGTATCATGAGAACCAACACAAAACCTAGGACAAAAACACATGTCAGCATAAATTAAAAAAAAAATACAACTGAAATTACCACTGGATTCTTACCTGCGCTTGTTTAAATGAGACTTCTGTCTTCTTGCAGGGCCAATCAGTGGTACATCCAAAACAGACGCAGATATATGGTTAATGTTGGCATTGTCAAAATCCAGATGCAAGTTTTCCTTAGTAATAACTATGATGTGGTTTCTCCTCTCCTTAAGCAGCACAAATGGCTCGTTTTTATTAATTATTCCTCAGAAAAGACAGGTCCATGGCATTGGCAGGGGAGGATGTTCGTGGCTCAGTACTGGATTTGGGGATTTGTGTGTAGATGAGAATAACAGCCGCCAGGTCATCATTATCCTTAGCTTGAACCTGAGCTCATTAATATGTATGCAAGTGATAAACATAAAGGCCTTTCTCAAAGCCGGTCGCCTAACCTGTCTGAAAGTAAGCCAAAAGGAATACTGCCTAGTGGGTTTTCTTAAAATTGTTTTGCCAATTTTCCTCAGGGTTATAATACTATAAGTTTATCATTAGGATTAAAATGAGACACTGCAATGTGGCTATCTGTGGAAGTCTCCAAACGCTGGGCAGGGTGTTCCTATAACTTTTAACAGCCGCATAGCGCCGAGAGAGAAGAACTACTTTGTAGTAGTTGCCTGTGTTCTTACACACTTGCTTGATTTCAAAGCTGAAGATTCTTATTCTTCTTCTTCTTCTTCTTCTTCTTCTTCTTCTTCTTCTTCTTCTTCTTCTTCTTCTTCTTCTTCTTCTTCTTCTTCTTTTTCTAGCTCAAAATACCCATTTCTAGGATTAGTTTGGGGGCAGTCTTTTCTAATCCTACCTCACACATAGAAGATGCAACTAAAATCTGTCCAACAGATGTGTTCATGCAGCCGGATTTGCCTGCCATAGGGACTTTCTTCAAAGTGGCCATAATGAACTAAATAACTGCTGGGAGCAGCCACTCCTGAACGCCTGTGACAAACAAGCAGGGAAGCTGTTCCGAGGTCTAAGAGTACACAGGAGTCCTGTCTTCAGAGACTGTGCTGAGGAGAGACAGACACCATTAAGACATATTGGGATACAGTCCTGAGGGACCATAGGCAAGGGGCACAAATTCTTGAGATGGAAGGAAAGAGAACTAGAAGGCTTTGGGGAGAGGTGCGATTTTTGCTGAAATTGTAGTTATGTGGAAATTTTGTCTCTATATATGAAACCGACAGTAATCCTAGGGGTAGTTTTCTTTTTCCCTCCATGGCATGATTAGCTTGACCCAGTCTCCCTATCATCGAGTTTCTTTCCCTGGGACCCGCAGTAACCTTGACTGACAGAAAGAACAGAGCCACACAGATTATCTACTTAGTATCTACTTTCAACCGGGCCCTCTGTCCTGCTTTGTCAGCGTCCTCTAAGTCTTTATAATCCTATTTAAAGTGCCTGTAACTATAGAATGCCCATTTGCATGGAATTGATTGTTTACAGATTTTCATTTTTTAAAAAAGATGTGATTTGAGACATTCTGGCTCGTCACTCCATGTTCTTAAGCATTTAATAATCTGTGTCCCAGACCACCAAGACCTTCAGCCCGCACAGCCAATTAATGACATCTTGGTCTTTATGATCACCATTAAAGACTGTAATTAATTGCTTAACAGCTAAATAATTATCCTCCCTGTAAGTACCATAAACCCTCTGAGTTTAGGACTGTGTCCATGATTTGTCTATTGCTATGCAGGTGGGGTATGGCTCACTACAGTGCCTAATTATTCATTCAAGGACTTATGAAGCACCGGGCTCTCTTCTAAGCACTAGAAAGTTAATAGCTAACAAAACTAAATCTCTACCCTCAGGAAGTAAGGCTTCTGATGATGTCAAGACAGAACACACATAACAGGGCACACATAAGTCAGGTGTGAGGTAATAAAGGGGGAGAGATAGCATGAGGGGGTGCTCAGGGAAGGCTTCTTTTAGGGGACATCTGTGTGCACTGTCTGAGCTAGCTGTGTCTGCTTCCTGGGGGAGAGACAGGATCTCTTTGGATTGTCAAAGGGAAGCAGAGAAGCCAGCATATTAGCAAAGGGAAGAGGGAGTTAGGGGTGGTTGTGGGGTCTGAAAAGAAAGGTGAGGTAGGGGGCAGTTAGGAGACTGGGGCAGTAATTCAGGAAGAGGTGACAGTGACTCTAACAAGGGTTGGGGACGCGGAGGTGAGTAGGGGTGGAGGAAGGGGTCAGATTTTGGATATAGACTTAAAGCAGAGGCAATAAGATCGGCTGATTGGTGGATGTGGGGTGTGAATGAAAGGGTGGACTCAAGGATGATGCCGGGTTTGTTTGACTTAAAGCAACTCAAGTCGAGATTGTTTAGTTTGACGGGATGGAAAGGCCATCATAACTGACTGGGGTGGAGGGAGATTTGGGAAGTTAAGCCGCATGTGTGTCTCCTAAGAGTCACTGGACTAAGTGACTACAAGACTCCCACATGTTCTTAGCTGTGCTTTAGTAGTTAGGCTCAACCCGAAAGAAATGGGGAGTGCAGCTCCAAAAGTACCAGGTATTTATCTGGAAATCAACCATTGTGAACTGAGTGTTAACAAAAGCACAACCTATCCAAATCGACGAGATGACGCTATTGTACTATTTGAAGTTAAATCAGGAGTTCGTGGGGGTTCATGACCAAGGGTGTTGGGTTCCCTTGAGCTGAACCCAACCTTGAGTGATGAGCTGTCAGATGTAAGTACTAAGAACTACACTCAGGTCCTCTCCAACACAGCCTTCCCTCAACCCCTCAAATACACACATTAAAGGACAAATGTTTAAAAATCAGTGATCGGAAAGTTCTCACTGAAAAATACAGATCATAGATTAAATTCAAACTATAAGGAAGAAAGTACTCAAAATAACAACAGGAGACAGTGAATTTTAAGTCAGCAAAGAAAAGCAGTTGCTTTCAGGAAGACTTTTCAAATTTATAACCCCTTAAGCAGGCTGACTGGGGGCAGGGCCAATAATAAACTAAAAGCAGTAAGCTAGTGCTATGCCTGACATTCTACAGCTTACCCTCCACCCTGCCTACCAGCCGCTGTCCCCTCTGCCTTGTCCCTACCGCCTGCCAGAGAATGGCAAACTCCCCCCGCCCCCCATAGCATGGCAATGGAGGCTAGAGGCTCCCACAGGAGGCTATCTGCAGACCTGCCCAAGCTACAAGACAGTGTGGCTCTGCCTCCTCCAGCTCTGAGGCAACTCCAGCTTCCATTTTCACAATCATCACTGGGTCTCATGACCTTGCACAAAGCCCAGTGAGTGTGAGTCTACCTTTTAGAGGGTTTCATTTACTGTTGAATTCTAGGTTTTGAGTTATAAAAGGATTTCCCGAAGTCAAGAGTGAGTTCACTGGAGATGTTTAAATGTTATTTTTTTCCTTGAATTAAGTAATACATTCTTGGATAGGGATAACACCTGCCCCCAATTAGTGCACAGGTGACATCCTGTGTGGTAGCCACGTAGCTATTCATCTAGAAATAATGGGTGAGGGGAATTCATGACTGATTTCTGCCTAGGACACACTGGGCTTGGGACAGCAGTGATCTTGAGCAAGTTTTCTTCTTTTTTTTTTCCCCAGAGTGTTTTCTCACATACTTAGAACTGGAATAAATAAGATTTATAACAAAGTACTTCCTGCCAAAACCAGACTGCCATCCCGACGTGCAGGAAAGATGATTCAGAAGATAACAGCGCTGCCTGGGCCTGAGAACCAGAACCCACGTAAAAATGGTATACAACTATAACCCCAGCCTTCCCGCTGATGGGTTTCTGGGGCTTGCTGACTAGCCAGGCTTGGGTTCAGTGACAGGCCCCATCGAGGAAGTAAAGAGTGATAGAGCAGAATACTCAGCGCCCCCTTCTGGCTTCCACAGGCACACCCGCATGTGCACCTGCATACACACGTGTGCATTCGTGTGCAAACAAAGAAAACTCATGAATCTCAAAGGAACATTCTCAAGGCTTTTTTTAAGTGAAGATATAAAGCATAAAGTGGAAAATAACAACAGCTATTATCATTTTGAATGCTTTTAATATAAATTAAACAATTTTTTATAAAGTGCTTAGGGTTAGGGTTTGCCACATTGTAACTGATGTTTGTTAAATAGTAAGAAGTACCTGGGATCAGATTTATTATCATTGCCAGTCTATGGTGAAGACAAAACGTGAAATCTGATGTCCAAAGAAAGCATCTAAGTAGATGTCTACTTCACAAGGCTTCCAATTCAAAACTGGCTTAAACCGTCTTTGCCACTTCCACCTGATCCTGCCCCTCCCCCATTCTTTTTCCACAGGTCATGCCCATAGACAAAAAGTATGCATCTTAAACTACTGACTAATTTGGTTTTAAGTTTTGTCTCATAAACCTGAAAACAAGAAAAGCAAGATGGATCTCTGCAGTGAAACTCTTAGGCAATAAAGTTAATTCTAGCTGTTCGTGAATACCTAGAGCCTATGGGGGTACAGCAGTCAAGCGCAAAGGCACCCCAGAAAAACACACAATCTCGGCTCTTCCGGCTGAGGGCTTCAGCAGTAAGTGTGACCACTTCATGAGGCATAATAAATACCTCGTGACTAAGTTACTTCACCGCTTTCTCTACCTTATCCTTATCCCTCACCTGCAAACTGTAGTTAATAAATTGTGCTGTAAATTGTAATGAGTTGACTCATGCATGTTATGTAGTGTACTGCTGGAATATCATGAACTTCAGCGTGGGAACAGGTCTTCTCAGTTTGGGCATTGCTGATCCCTGAAAAGCTTATTTCATATACGACTGGGCGTGGGGATAAGGCAGCTGGGTGGGTGGAGAGGGAAATGCCTGATTGTTGAAAACAGGTAAGCACGGGTATTGTAAGACAAGGAGGACAACGGCGTGCACGAGAGAGCAGAAGCACCAAGCCTGTTCGAAAAAAATCCCAGAATAAACTTTAGCATGGACTCAGCACAGAACTCCAGCAGACAGCGCCTTGTGCCACAAAAGCCAGTGATGAGAAAGACCCACTGACGTTGGCCAGCACTTCGTCTGCTCCAGGACAACCAGAAGGGGGCCTCGGGACAGCCTCTCCATCACTAAATTCCCCGAGTGACTTCGGCAGCATCCACGCTGTAACCTCATCTCCTCCTGGCAGGTGTTTCTGGACTAAGCACCTGTGCAGCTCCCGGGTCCACCCTGCAGACACCGGTGACTGAAGGAACTTCTGCGGCGATGAGCGAGCGGTGGGCGGAAAATGAGCCTCAAACCACCCCATGCCCCACCCAGTCACTCTCATTGGCTGAGCCTGCCACGGGGGCGGAGGCAGCGCACACCCTTCGCTGACTCCACCGATCCGCCGGAACGAAAGCGGGTCCCGGGACACTGGTGTGTGAGAAACTATTGCTAGCACAGAGGAAGCCCGGTCCCCAGGCCATGGGGGTACAGCTGAGGCTGCCACCCGGAGAGCCCTGCCATGAAGGTGAGTGTCAGTCCCAGCGGTGGGACAGTTGGGTCACTTGGGTAGCTGGGAGCCCAGATGCGAGGTCTCAAAACTAGACTCAGAAAAATGTGCGGATTCTTAACGCGCCGTCTTCTAATCATTTAGTATTCCAGTCGTCCAGTCGGCTGTCCCACCAACGGGACAGTAAATACTTAGCTGAGCCCACTGCACTCCAGACTCTGTGGGGAAGCCCAAGTCGGAGCAGGACAGAAGTGACGCCCACTTAGTCCCCCGGCTGGCTCAATGTTGATTACGTCCTACTGAGTGTGTGGCAGGGAAATTCAGGATGCTTGCTGAGGGCAGATTCCAGGGTTTGATCCAGGAGGAGGTTTCCTGGCTCAGCCTCAACTCCGGAGTACATGGCAGAGGGCGTGCCGGGGATCCCGTGGGCTTCCCACAGTGCTCCCTGAACACACTGTGCCTGAGTCCCACGGAGAGATCGCTCAGGTATGACTTACTGGGCAATCCTTTGAGTAGGGTGACTACTCCAACAGGGAACTGGGAGTGCCCTTTTGTTAGTTCTTCCTCAGGGCTAGACTGGGATTTCCAGCCCACACCTTGCCTGGTAAAACCCCTGGGCCCCACCCCTTGACCTTTGCCAGATGTTCCTCACTTCCACTGGCTTCTTGCAGTCTCTACACAGAAGGTCAGAGAAAACTGAATGGAAGTAAGGGGAAAGGTGGGGCAACCTTGGGAAATGTGCATTGCAAACGAAATTATCGGTTTTTTTTTTAATCCCCACTGGTGTCAGGTCATTTCTAACCTACTTGCTAACGACTCAAAGAAGCTGTCTGGTAAGACCTGTGCCTTACAGTGAGTGCTTCCCAGCCTAATGCTACGACCATGTAACTACAGCTCCTCGTGTTGTAGAGATTCGTGTCCTTGCTTCTTGGCCTTTCCAGCTTATAACTTAACGAGGGAATAGAAAGAAAAGGGGGGAGAGACAGAAGAAGAGAGAGGACTCATCAAATCCCAGCTAGTAAGAAAGGGGAAAGGTGTGTAAAAGAAAATGTGCAACAATTCACAAACTATCCCCACATTGAGACCGGTATCCCTAAGGCAGCTGCATCTAGGGTTGTTTCCTAGACAGTCATGCGCTTAGTGGCAGTTGGTCCCTTTTCTAAATAATTCTGGAGCTGCCAAGTCAGATCGTCACTAATGCACCCTGCCCTTGTTTGTTCAAGGATCTGAGAGCAGATTGCACCCACTCATTTGACCTCTGGATATTTTTCCTGCTTTGCTCATGCATTTAGTAACTACAAGAAGTATTGGAGCTCTGTGTCACCCGATGATTAACCGTGCAGGAAGGTACTGGGAAAGATGGGAGAGGCCAATCTGTAATTTCAGTAGTAGGAGACTAGGTTTTAGGCCTAGTGTATCCACTTGGCTCTCTTTCTTCCTCTCTAAAGTAGGAAGAAATCTTGTTGACAGAGTAGGTAGCACTGGGTTACCTCAGGAAATCTACAGGGCAGAACCCTGGCGGGTCTTAAATGGAGTCTGGTTTTCCTTGATTTGTTTGAGGTGATGAACAAGAATCCTGTGAGCCGAGCACTGGCCTAGGTCCTAAAGGACTGTCATCAGTCTGGCCTTCAATGCTAGCACTCCCAATCTGTTTACTACCCTGATGACAGGACATTCCGAGAAGCAAATGACTTGAGAGTGTAGAGCTGTGACAAAGTCTAACAGTCAATGTACTGAAGCTGGAGGTGGTCTGCAGATTGGGTGGCCCAGATCCTCTAGAGAAAGTTTTTAATCTACCCGAGATCAAAATGATGAGCTAATCATGGAGTCTGAGGATAAAGTCGTTTCATAAGATGCCCCCCAAAAGTTACAGTAGTACTTTGATTTTGACTTTTAAAACCATGACTGAATACTTCAAAAGATCTTATAATCCCAAATTATCACAAAATAAAAAGACAAACTTAAATACTCAAAGTTTTTTTTTTCTAATTTGGTTTCAGTACTATTTGCAAGTGTTCTAACAGAACTCAAATCAACTTCAACAGCCAAAACCGCTTTTATTAGCAGAGGAAACACGGCCCTGGGGAAACCGAATGCCAGACTTAACAGCCATCCCCTGGAACACACATTTTGTGTCAGGGACCGTGGAAGTGATGTTATGATGGGCTCAAGGGCAGATATCCTGGGCTGCCAAAAGGACATTCATAAATTCTCACGTCTAAGGAGCTCTTAGCTGACTTGGGGTTCAAAAAGCAAGCTTCAGGCAGAGGAGAATCAAGGGTTTTCAAAGTTTTCTTTCATGGAGTGAAGCCACTTGTCCAGACCATAGCTTGACAACAGAGGGAAAATGCCTGTGATATTTAAAGCTGACCTTTCCTGTCTTCCTGACCTGAATGTCTTTGGTTTTAAGAAAAGAAATCAGGAGCTAGAGAGATGGCTCAGTGGTCAAGTGCACTGACTGCCCTTTCAGAGGGCATGAGCTTGATTACGGCAGCCACGAGACAGTTCGCACTCATCTATAACTCTAGTTCCAGGGTATCAGACACCATTTTCTGACCTCTGAGGATACCAGGCATGTATGTGGTGCACAGACATACACACAAGCAAAACACCTATATACATAAGACAAAAATAACTTCAGAAAAGTTTAAGATGAGGCAATTGAGGAATAGTGACTCAGAATTGGCTGTATCCTTTTCTGTTTCTATACTGATATGTATGTGTGTGTCTGTGTGTCTGTGTGTGTGTGTGTGTGTGTATCTTGAAAATTCAAAACATTCCTATAGAACATATCCGTTCACATTCCTGCATAACTAAATTCTGTAGTTTTGGTATCCATTTTTACAGATACAGAAAGTGAACCAGAGAACTTAAAATGGCTTCATAGTTAGTGTTCAATGAAACATGGCATTCCTTGGGCCTGTATTTCACCTGTAGGTGCATACAGTACTTTGGATGGTGCATCTTTTCTGAATTCACATTGCAGCCTTTATTCCAGTGTGGCTGGAGTGAGGAATGGGGCCTCGGAGAAATACCTTATAAGATCAGGGGCCATCGTGCAAGAAACTACATCCCGAGCATCCTTCATGCAAAATGCTTAGGATCAGAAGTATTTTTAGATAAAACTGAGTTTCCTGATGTGGACTTGTTCAGTAATGTCCTATCAGTGCACCAAAGCATCTATCTTGTAGCATTTGGAATTTTTTGATGGTGGATGCTGTAGTGGTTATTCCTGATTGTCAATTTGACTATATCTGGAGTGAACTACAATCCAGAATTAGAAGGCTCACCTGTGATCCAGATCTTGAGGCTAGAAGACACAAGTTTCTGACCTAGATCTTGCCCTGGAGATCTTGAGGTGTAGTGGCCATGAAATGCTTTGGCCCAGGCAAAGTAGTATACGCCTTTAATCCCAGGAGACAGAGGCAAGGCTTGGAGATCTCTGATTTCAAGGTTAGTCTGGGACAAAGCAAATCCCAGATCCAGGTGTGGTGGTACACTCCTTTAATCTGGGTCACACCTTCTACTGGAGACCTACTTAAGGACATTGAAAGAAGGAAGATTATCTCTCTTTGCCTGCTTGCCTTGTGAGACTCAGCAACTGCTAGATCATTGGACTTCCATTCACAGTTGCTGCTGACCATTGTTGGGGAGTTGGACTACAGACTGTAAATCAACAACCAATTCCCTTACTATATAAAGACTACCCATAGGTTCTGTGACTCTAGAGAACCCTGACTAATACAGATGTCCAACCTGAAGTCGCTGTGTATGAAAGAGGCCTGAAAGCTCACCCTAAGAAGACACGGGGAAGGGGAGGCTGTCACCAGGAGCCCAACCCTGAGGCCATGCTGATTTCAGACTCCCAGTTTCCAGAGCTGCTGGAATTCACTGCTGCTTACATCATCAAAGACACGGGACTGGCACAACACCCCGAGTCTACCCCATGGCCTCTGAGACATGACAAGTTTCTTAGCATTGGACACATCACTCTTCCAAAAAATACATGTGATAGGCATTTCTCAAAGTCTGTGAAATGGTGATAGTTTTTGCTACTAAGACACTTTGGTTTTCTTTGTAAACTATAACTGTTTATCAAATGCTCTGAAAGATTTCCACCATGTCTTCAGACTAAAACACAATGTTTCTAAGTCCTAAAAGATTTCTTGCGTGCCAAAATTAAGCACTACTTAAAAAACATCCCTCTAACTCCCCAAAACAGAATAAGATTCTCCACTAAAAGCTGATCAGGAAACACTGGTGTGTACTAGCAGTAGGTTGTTGAGCCTGGTATTTAGTAGGAACTATAAATGATTTTAAAAACTTAAAGTATGCATGCAAGGTTACTGGAATGTTTCTTAAGTTCCTTTCCTGCATTTTCATTTAAAATTGTTTGTTTAGTTATTTATTCACTTTTAGGGTGTTTTGTTTTGTTTTGTTTTGAGACAAGGTCTCACTACATAGTTTTAGCTGGCTTGGAATTCACTGAGGATCAGGCTAACCTTGAACTTAGAGACTTACCAGCCTCTGCTCCCAGCACTGGATTCAGAGTGAGTGCCACCTTACCTGGCTTCCCTTTTACTTTTCTCCAAGAGGAAAATTTGAGTAACCTTTCTTACAGATGGTAAAGTGTGAAAACAGAGACTAGTTATGGAAACACCAGGGCCAGCAGTCCTTTGACACTCCCTGCTCCTCCCACATCCTCCCAGCTCCTCCCTGCTCCCTCAGGCCCTTTAAAGAAAGAAGACTTTAAAGATAGGCCCTAAGGCTACAGAGGTGGCACACACCTTTAATTCCAGCAGGTAGGAGGCAGAGGCAGGCAGATCTCTGAGTTTGAGACTAGCCTGGTTCACAGAGTTTCAAGACAGTTACGGCTACACAGAGAAACCCTGTAACCAACCAACCAAGAACAACAAAAGATGGCAGAGGGGTTTAAACCAGCAACATCTTCAAGGTGTGAAGATCTGAAGCATTTTTTGTGGTTGTTGCACAGGCTATGGTGGTGGGAGTTTTCCATTGCAGTTCACTTGGCTTGGAAGTTCTGGGGATCAAACTAAGGCCTCCCCATGCCAGGCAGTCGCTGTGCCTCTGAGCTACACCATTGGCCCTCAATTCTGTTTGGTTAACTGAAATAATGAGCATCTCTGCATGAGAGCTTACACGTACATCTATCTGCCTGCTGTGATGTCCAAAGGTCTCATTTTGTTCCAAATCTGTTCTAATTTATGTCTAACACTTATTCGGCTCCAAATCGGCGTACACGATGTGTCCTTCTTCTCTGTTTATTCTAGCTTGCTGTGCTTTCGTTTAAACCATCTGCTCTGTTTGCCTGTCCTGTTGACCTGTGCCTCACCAGTTCCCAGAGGAGCTGACTCTCCTGTGAGCAAATAAATAGCTTAGCTAACACCTTGGGTGGTATGGGTTTCAACAGCTGTTTTGTTTGAGCAAACCCATAGCCATATGGATGTGCATACGCTATAAAAACATAAGCTGCAAGAAGAATTGTGATTGGTAGGGTACACTAAATAGGGTCATTGGCTGCAAGGGAATTGAAGGTTTCTTCTGACTGGGACTGCAGAGAGCAGCTGTGTGAGGAAGTATGGTGGACGTGTATGTACTGTGCTCTGCCACTGAGCTACAACCTCCACCCAGGAGGAGGCTTTTCAGTGCCAAGAAGCAGCTCACTATGTGTGTCAACACTGTAAAGGGCTAAATAATAGCCACTGTAAAAGCGGTAAGGTGAGGAGGAACGAGTTTAACACAACTACGGAGGAGAGAGCGGGACCCAGAACAGAGGAAGCGGGACCACAGGTCTGGAGCCTGTGTATGGGGTGGGTGGACTCACCTTTTTCTGAAAGTAAAGGAAAGCCATTGTAGAGCTTTGGGAAGGAGGAAGACAGGATAGGACCTTGGTCTTTCTTTTTTTTTTACCAGCCCATCTCACCCGATCTTGTCCCAACTGAGCCGTGACTACATCTTGTTCCGTCTCCTTCCTGCCCTCCACCCCACTGATGACGTACCACTCACGCGTACGTCTGCCTTGAATTTTGTCTTTTATATGTAACAGAGATTTCTTCCTAATCCTGCTTTCGAATTATGTATATGTACTGTACATGTATAAGTACATGTACATGTATGCAGGCTTTGCTGCTTCTCTTGGCATTTAAACGCATTACGTGGTTCACGTCTCTAGCCCTTCCCCATTAGAATACAGAGAGTTATTTATGTTCACCGCTGAGCCCTCGGTGTCTAAGACATTCACGGCAGCCAGAAGACAGTAACTGTGTGGATGAATGAATGAATAAATGAATGAACGTGTAGCTTGTGCTGCTTGAGGGATGAATGAGACAAGAGGAGTGCAGCGAAAGGTAGGTCAGAGGTGAGCAAGTTTCTGAGCGCGTTGGGTTTTAACATTTAGGGTTGGCAGGAATTGAGCCTTTATTTAATTGGCATGGAAAACTACAACGGAGTCAATGAGACCAAACCAGGAAGGTGTGACCTGGTCGACAGCAGCTCACAGCTGCAGAATGAATTGTGATGGCCAGAAAGATTTTCTATGTCAATGAAATAGGTAGCTGTACTCTCTTATTCCTGTCTATGTGTCTTGAGGTCAGCTGAGGGTGGACTGGACTGGGTTCCTGCTTCAGGCTGTATATATACCTATGTGGTGGTTTGTATTTGCTTGGCCCAGAGAGTGGCACTATTAGGGGGTGTGGACTTGTTGGAAGAAGTGTGTCACTGTGGGGATGGGCTTTCAGACCCTCCTCCAACCCCCCTTGGGAACCAGTCTTTTCCTGGTTTGCCTTCATAACAAGATGTCAAACTCTTAAGTTCCTTCTTCAGCACCATGCCTGCCAATGCACTGCCATGCTTTCTGCCTTGATGATAACAGACTGAACCTCTGAACCTGTAAGCCAGCCGCAATTAAATGCTGTCATCTTTATTATAAGAGTTGCCCTGGTCATGGTGTCTCTTCACAGCAATGGAAACCCTAACTAAGACAGCCTAGGACTTGTTCCTACCTGTGTACCCAGGTCTTCTCTGTGTTTTCTTCGTGAGTGGGCCTCAGGTTGAAGGGCCAGCAGCAGCTTGAGAGTTACAGATGTGCAAGAGAGCAAACTCAGGCTAGAGGCGTTGCTCATCTGGCAGAGTACTTACTAAGTACACACACAGCCAAGTAAGTACACAGAATACAGTATCATGGTACATGCCTGTATTCTCTGCTTTTGGAAGGTGGGCTATAGAGAGATCAGAAGTTCAAGGTCACGCTTGATCACATGGCAAGTTTAAAGCCAACCTGGAATGTATGGGACCTCTGAGGGAAGAAGAGGTAGAAAAGCCAACCATATAAGCATGTTGAAGCTTGAATTCAGATCACCTCATCAGACTTCTTGATACTGGTGAGCGAGCCAATGCAGTAAGAAAATTAGTTTATAAAGGAAAAGGATACATTGTGGCTCATAATTTTGGAGGTTCCAGCACAGAGCCTGTTACCCATTGCTTTGGGGTTACAGTGAGGCAGCACATCACAGTAGGACTAATCTGCCCACCTCCACATGGAAGAGGGAGGAAAATGACAGAGTTCTATAATCCTTCCGCCCACCCCCAGGCAGGCACACCTCCATTGACCCAAAGGCCCTCCTACCCCAACTAGACCCCACCTCTTGACAATGCCACTGGAAGTACCTCCTGGAAGTACCATCTAGGGATCAGGCCTTTCATGGACATTTAACATCCAAACTACACGGAGAGAAGAACTATGTGCCAACCACGGGAAGGAAGGCTAAGACTCATCAAGCACAGAAGACGGTCAGACAATGGTGTTGTCTTCAACCTGGGAAGGCATTGCTGCGCTTCCCTAACTAAGATGAAGCTCTGCTCAATCACAGACTTCCCAGCGATCAGATGATCTGCCATAAACTGTGCAATTAAACGACACTCTGTAGGTGTACGTAGCTTTGAGAGATGAATGTTTCGCCTTTCTGTGAGCATTAAGACTCTAATGGCTTATGTTATGTTTATCATTTTCTGAAATAAAAAGACTGACTTGGGTTGCTTAGCTACACCAATTTCCAATTACCCAACTTTGGCACTACAGCCAGGAAATCACTTTTCTAAGGAGTGAAGTGTTAAAGGGAATCCAGGGTCAGCATCATTTGTAAGGAGTAATATTTCTTAAAACGAATGATTATTTTTTTTTTTACAAATGACACATATCTGCTATTTTTTTACTTCATATTTAAAGAACAATAGCAACAAAGAAGTTAAGCAAGCTCTCTGCTGACAGAAATACACCCTTGTATTCACTTTCAAAGTGACTGTCTAGTACAATCTTTAAATGACTGTTACAGACTTTCAGTGTGGAGTAAAGTCTAGCTTCAAGTCCTTTAATACTTTGCTTCTTGAAATCATGAGACACTGTGACTAGAGATTGCTTTGCATCCTCTAAAACCCTCTAGGGTCTCTGCCCACACAGTCTGCCCTGCCCTTCTCTTCCCTGTGCCCTGGGTCCCTCCAAACCCTCATTCCTCCTCCTCCAGCCACAGCCTCTGTGGGCTTTCCTCCCTAATACACTCCCAGAGCATAAAACGATTTAAGTTCTAAGGTCAATAACCAAGCAAGGTTTTTATTATTCTTCCTGCCATAAAACTCCTAGGCTTCATGTCGGTCTTGAGAGAACTTGGGAAATGCAAACAAGATGACTTGTGTTCCCTTAGCACCGCTGTCCCCACATCCCTGACGTGTAGGAAATGTTTTTTGCTTCGTCAGCTGCTTAGAAGGCATATTGTTTGTCTGGAATGAGGTCCACCCACCCTGATTTCAGAGATGAAGCTCTGGAAGGGTTATGTTAAGCTCGTAGTGAGGGACAATCGTGCATTCAGTGGAAAGTTCAGTTCAAAGCTTTCTTGGGAATGAATGCAATCGAGATCGTAACTAGCAAAACTGCTCAGGCTGGCTTTCCATCTGATTGTTGTTGTTGCTTTGGTTAGCGGTTTTGTTTTCTGTTGTCTCTTCCTGTAAGTCAGTCTGACCTCAAAATTGGGAACTTCCTTCCCAAGTGACTGAATTACATGCCTGGCTCATTTCTTGGGTTTAGATGAGATGCCCACAGGGAAAGGTAAGAATACTGTGACTACCTCACTACTATGAACATTCATGGTTGTTCTTTTAAGATGACATTGTAGAGCATGTCTCAATTTTATTTTATTTTACTTTTTAGAAACCCCTTAGGTAATGTAATTCACTTGGCATATTTAAAAGTTTTGACTCAGAATCGGTTCTATATCTCTCAAGTAAAGCCAATTCCTCTTTAAGTGACACAGATATATGAAATAAGAAATGTTTGAGATCAGTTTCTCAGCCTTTTCAAGACAAGGTGATGTCCTAACTGCATGTTATAAATGATGATCGCTTCAGAACGATGTGAAGATCCCCTTATGGGATTCTCCTTGCTAAGTGTTTCAGACACTGTCAGTGATGTGTTAGTATACCTTCTTGGAATCGGAGATGTTAAATCAGAGTGCTGTTGCTTGTTTTAGTTTTGATTTTACGGTTTTGTTTTGTTTTGTTTTGTTTTTTTCTTTTCCTTTTTGATTAGTTTTGAGAATTTCCTATGTGAGTACTATACTGGCAGTAACCTCTCCTCCTTCCAACTTCCCCTCTATCCCACACCATTCCTTCTTAACGTCATGGCCTATTCAAATATTATTTTAGTTATTATACGTATAAATGTATGAATACAGCCTGCTGGGCTCCCTTAGTGTTGCTCTTCTGGCTGATCACTTGGGACTGGCTCTCCCTCCAAGAGACTCTTCACCACGGTGGATTTTGGTTTTTTCATTGAATTCCATGATCTACCTTTGTCTGTTTTTGTTCTGGATAAGTGATGTTGGGACACTTTGACTTTTAAGAAAGGAAATAAGATGAGAAAGTAGAGATTGAGTCCCAATGCCACCTTGTTGGTTAGCTGTTCAGGTGGTGGGCTATCGGAAGTTTCTCGGGGTGTGTAACATGTCTCTCATTCATGTTTTAGAGTTTCGCCTAAAAATTCCAATGCACAGAAAGGGTCTGTCCTAGTGCTTTTGCATTCTTGCTAAAATCTTATTCTTGTTAAAGCCTACTGATGTTTAATTCATTTTTCTACAATAATTCTGCTCATTTAGGAGCAAGTCAATTAGTTAAACTGAGAAACGATTTTCTTTGGGCTAAGCGGTATGCAAAATTAAAGTTTAATGAATTTTCTGGAATGCACAGTTCATACCCCATGACTGGGCCAGCTAAATCTCCTATAAAGGGGTAATTTATAGGCCAGTGGCATTGCTGTGGCCTTCTCCACCCGCCTGTCACAAGCTCTGCTTTCTGAGAGACAGGCAGACTGATCATGAGGAGTGGGGTGGGTGGGGGTGGGGATGCTATGGTGACGGCAGACCTAAGCGAGCGCTCCCATTTCCAGCAGGCCCCTTCCTTACTGAAACCAAGACCCACAGGCTGCCAGGTTGCTGGGCTTATCAGAGGACCTGAACTTTCGTGTGAAACCTCTCCTCTTTGAACAATGACAACTAAATAATCTTTAAATCATTTTTTAAATGTGGGACAGCTTCGTTGAAAGTGTCTGTTGGCCCGTGGACCATCTCTTAGGCGGGGGTTTCCTGTTTAGAGTAGAAATGTGTTTCCATCCACTCAAGTCTCTCTTTGGCAGAGAGGAGTACGCGTTTGCACAGCTCCCGTGCATTCTCACCATCCCCTTCATCTTTCTTTTTTACCAGGGTATGTACTGTCGCTGGTCTGCTCCAACTCTTCCCGGGCTTCGTGCGAGATCACAAATGTGTCAGAGTCGCTGCCTTATCCTGTCGTCTACACGAACCTGAATTCCTCTAAAACCAACTTCAGCATTTCAGCAAGTGTAGAAAACAAATACAATCTGTATGTGGGCTTGGTATTGGCCATAAGCTCCAGCGTTTTCATTGGCTCTAGTTTCATACTCAAAAAGAAGGGTCTCTTGCAACTGGCCGACAAGGGCATCACCAGAGCAGGTGAGGGACACATCCAACAGCGTCTTCGCTAGGGCTCTTGAAATAGAGCATGCTCCCTCCTACCCTAAAAGCTCTTCCCTTGCCACAGAAATCTCTTCCCCCTGCCCTTCATCCAGCTGACTCATCCCACTGAATCCTGCCGTGGTCCACCACTCTAGAATGGTCTCCTTCACCACTGTCCTTCAGTGTCTATCGTTGGACCAGTTTCCTGTGCTGTGTGTATTGTTTAGTCAGCACATTTACTTGTTTATTGACAGTAGACTTATAAACCATGCGCTCACAGTGTTTGGCACCCACCAAATATTTGGTGAGTCAATGAGTGGATAATGATAGCATCCCGCTTTGTATAATGGCATTTCAGACACTGAGTAGCCTGTCTCACTGTTATTACCTACACATTCATATTCATTTTCATGAAGTGTCATAGCATAAGAAACTCAAGTATTTTCCTAGGTCAATATGGGAAAAGAAATGGCTACAAATGTAAATAAGTTTCTGAAGGAACAATGGGTAGGGAGATTTGCTCTATCAGAAAATATATGGTCTTAGTGAAAACAATTCGGTACTGGAATTTAAATAAAAAGGGATTATTGAAGACATACAAGTGGAAAGAGATTACATATAGCAGCTAATATATAACTTTTAAAAGTAGTATTTCAGACCAGTGAAGGAAAATGAATTATTAAATTAAAAGTGTTGAGGAAAAATAAAATTGGGGAAAGGTAGAGAGATAACCAGTGAGAATTCTACTTTTTACCGCTTTGCAAAACATATGTCAGATTCCTTGAACTTGAAATAAAGTCTTCTTAAGCATAAATCTGTTCTGGGTAAAGGAAGAAGGTATTCTATGTAATTTAAGAGATTCTGTGAATGGATGGATAGGTCACACACAGACATCCTCTTTGGAAATAACTTACTTGAAACTAAACAATTAGATGATCTTGGTGGTAGAGAGAGCTATGAAGTACAGGATACAGTGGTATAGAATTCCTAATATATAAAGAGCAATTGCAGGCAATAAGAAAAACACCCTAGCATAATGGCAAAGCACGCAAAAGAGAACAGAAGTGAGAGGTGCAGACATCCGGTGTGACGACTGCTGTTATAAGGAGAAACTACTAAGGAAGGGAAATAAACTACCTTGCAAGATCATCTTTATTGCTTATGTGTCCTGCTTAGTTTAGTTATGCAAAACTGTCCAGGTCAGAGTCAGGTTAGGGACTGAGAAATTCCATTGTCTATAGCCAGCATATTAGCAGTGATTCAGGTCACCGGTCGCTCACGGCGAAATGACTGCAGGCAGTTTCAGAAAAGCTTGTTCTTTTCAGTCTGTCAAAGTGAAAGATAAGCTAATAAAGATAAGATAATCCACCTGTCTGATTCTTGCTGTACTTTCATTGGCTCTCCCAGAGTCTCAAAGGCTTCCATGTTAGTTATCTTCTTCCCTCTAGGACCAGCCTCAGCTGCAAGCTATGGTTTAGGCTCTAACTTCAAACTATGGCTGAAACAAGCTTAGAGTTTACAGTGCCCTGTGCCTGTACTGCCAACTGACATGGTTGGAGAACCTGAAGATTAAGTAAAATTTCATACAAGTCAAAGGAACTTTTCCATAGCTGTCATAGAAATGAAAGGTAGCAGAAAGCTTGAAAAGACCTTGGGAAAGAACAGAGAGTAGTCTCACTTAGAGAAGACAGGTGACCAAAAGCCTTGTCTTTCCCCTCATGCTTTAACACCTTTCCTGGGAGTCTGGGCTTCTACCCTCATCTCCTGGGGTGAAAGCCTGATTCTCGTTTTTGGTATTTCCCAGGGCAAGGTGGACATTCTTACCTCAAGGAATGGTTGTGGTGGGCAGGACTGCTGTCAAGTAAGTATGAAGCACATGGCTTTTCATGCTCAGTAGCTCTTCCCTCCTGTGGAGAATGGCCCTACATCTGCAAAGGATTGTGGTGACCTATTGCATCCATCTATCTACAAAGAGTTATTTCACTCTCTTGACAGAGCCCGCTCTGTGCTTTCCCAGAATGCAAGTGAAGGCGTTAGTGTTTCAAATATTATATTTTATATCACAAACCTCTCCTGTTTCCCCAGAGAATTGAGAAATGTCTTCCCTCCTGGATCTTCTGAGTTCTCTTTTTCCTCATCTATTTATTTATGTTTTGTGTTGCATGAGTGTTTTGCCTGTGTGGCTGTCTGTGTACCCTGTGCATGTAGTGCATGCGGAGGCCAGGAGAGGACATCCGATGGAGAACTGGAGTTACAGATTGTGTGAGCTGCCCTGTGGGTGCTGGAACTGAACCCCATCCTCTAGAGGAACAGCCAGTGCTCTAAACCACTGAGCCATCTCTCCAGCCCCTCTTCTGAGTTCTTACTTGACATTTTTGGCTATCCTGACTGCACATTCTCTTGGAAATGGGTGTGTCTTCCTTATCAGGACCAAGCATGGATAAATAAAAAAAACAATTCTTTGGCTATTGATACTGGGGTAAAGTGGGGGGGGGGGGAACAAGTTTAACAGGACTCTAGGATAGAAGCAGACCTTGCAGACTGGAAGCACTTTTCAAACGCTACTATGATGTCCTCCTAAGAGGCAGGCTGTCTGCTTTGCCACTCTCCCTGACTTCCCCACCTCTCTTATCTCCCGCAAACTTGATTCAATGCCAAGTAAAAGTCTCCCAAGGGCAGGACATCATCAGGTAGCTTCACATGGCTTATAGCTCAGCGCTCTGTACCCAGAACCCTAAAGCCTCCCTATTTTCCAAAACCAAGTCACTGATTTCAACGTTGGAAAAAAAAAAATCCTATTATAAGACAAAACCTGGGGGCTAGAGAGATGGCTGGACAGTTAAGATCACTTGCTGCTCTTGCAGGCTGTTGGGAGTCCCAGCACATGCCAGCTCACAACCATCTATAACTCCAGTCCCAGGGGGTCAAAAACCTTCCTCTGAGTACCACAGGCACCACGTGCGCAGACATGCATGTGAGCACACCCATCGTAAAATAAAGAATTCATTTTTTTTTAATTTTTAAAAAGAAGCATCTCGAGTACCTTTTCCCTAATAAATGTTGGGAGCTAAAAGGGTTGATATTTAAATTTGCAGAGCCCTTTCTATTTTTTAAGGTGTTTTCATATCCATTTGCTGAATAAAAGTTGACTGGCCTACCCTGGGAAGGTTCTAGTAAAAATGATCTGAGTGATTTTCTTACTCTGTGTTCATGTCTTACTTGCATCTCCTCAGCCTTCCCTCATGTTTCCAAAGGAAAATACAGGGGCTGGAATGATGGCTCTATAGTTAAGACCACTTGATGCTCTTGCAGAGGACCCAAGTTCACGTCTCAGCACCCACACGGAGGCTCACAACTATCTTCAATTCCAGTTCCAGGGGACCTGACCATCTCTTCTAACTTCCATGGGCTTCAGACACCCACAAAATGCCCAGATATACATACATGCCAACACTTGCATACATGGAGTAAAAACAAATCTTAAAATGAAAATCTAAGGAGAAAATTGTATGGCTATATTTACAATGCCATGTATACCAAGAGAAAAAAGCTTGTGATCATATGGATAAGAACTTACACTGGGGTGCTATCTGGCTATTAGCATATGAAGTTAAAATTTGTGTAGAACAACATCTATAAAAATAGAAACCATCTCAATATAATGTCACCAAAGGAAACTAAATAGTCTAGAAAGGGTACCACAGCTTGCTTGCTTGCTTGCTTGCTTTATTTATTTATTTATTTATGAGAGTAGTCTCCTAATTTGTCTGTAAATTTAGATCTGTCTTTATGGTGCTCTAATGCTGGGTATTCAAAGAAAAGGAATATACTCTCCACTATGTGTTTGCACGTTGCAGTTGGACAGCGTGGAATACTACAATCTCTGGAGATGTATCCCATTGCAGTCTCTGAGAATAAGCTGGCTTCCACACAAAAGCTAGCTCTTGAGGGGAGTCTCCTGCACTCTGAAAGTTATTTGCAATACAGTACTTGGTGCAGATCTCAAGTTTCTCAGCTAGGATTACATGTAGGCATCCGTCCTTAGGACTTTCAAACAGCTCCTCGGCTCTTCTTGAGCTCCTGAGACACCACCAATTGCCTGTAGGTCATCTCCAATTCAGAAATTCCAGCCTTGGGCCTGTGGTGGGGATTGCTAGCTATCTGCCACCCAGACACCAGATCCCCTACAAACCCTCTCATTTTATAAGATGCTGGTGTTGTTGCTGTGGTTAGATTGCAAGTGGGGTCATTTCCAATCTATTCCAAAGCTACCTCTACTAGATGCCATTTGACTGACCAAATACGTTTCCAACATCTAAGTTGCTCAAGTCTCAATCGAAACTTGTATAAAGCACACATTTGTCCATCAGCGTTGATACATTGTTACCACCAGGCAATTTTAGTAGATCAGCATCCCGAGACAGCAATCCTTTCTCACTGGCGGTGAGACTATAAGACAATGCTTTCCAATGGGTCTCAGCAGCGGCTTCTAGGTAGAAGTCTGCTGATGGCATGAGCCATTTGCTTATTTCTTTGGATGAAACTGTGATCCCATGTGCTCATATCTCTGCTTGCTTTCCAGTGGGAGCCGGAGAGGCTGCGAACTTCGCCGCTTATGCCTTTGCGCCTGCCACCTTGGTCACCCCACTGGGGGCTCTGAGCGTTCTCATAAGGTAGGAGAACAACAGAGAGCTTGACTTCTAAGGCAAGTTCACCATCGTCAGCAGCCGTAAACCATAAGAAGCACTCTGCTAAGAAATCACAGAACAGAGAGCAACAATGCAATCTGAGCGCCCCAAGCCCAGACAGCCCCAAATAATGTCTGGAACTCCTGAAATCTTAGAGGCAAGCCGTTTATAACATAGACATAAAAGGCAGTTTCTTAGGCTAGGAAACCACTTATATGCAGAAGGCCTTGAGTTTGACACCCCCTCCCCATCAAAGATAAAATCTAATCTTGTCTCTTAAAAAAATTACAAAAATAACTTAAGAAAGCTACAAAAATAACAATAGAAATAGGAACTACATTGCTCAAGTCTCAATTGAAACTTGTATAAAGCACACATTTGTCCATCAGCATTGATACATTGTTACCACCGGGCAATTACAGTAGATCAGCATCCCGTGATAGCAATCCTTTCACACTGGCTGCAAGACAGTAAGTCAATGCTTGTTAATACAAAAAACCAAAACAAACAAACAAAAAGAACAGCAAACAAACAAAAAACCCAACCTAATAAGAGCACTTGGCTCACTGTTCACAAGTACTCGCAAGATAATAACAATTTATGTTTGTGACGATTCAGAGACGCCTAGCCAGACAGTGTGTACTCCAGTGCGTGTGTGTGTGTGTGTGTGTGTGTGTGTATGTGTGTGTGTTTAAACCTCTCCGCTGAGTACATTGTGAATCTTCTCTGAGTCTTTCTTGTTGCCATAGTGATTAATGGCAACAGTTATCAAAAGACTTTCAAAGGCATAGTGTTTAAGCTACATTTCAACTCTTGCTAAAATTCCACCATTGCCTGCTAGATACCTCTGTTGGGTACCCTGTAGTAGGATTCCCTGTTTTGTAGTATGTGGATGTCCTAGTTTGATTTTTGTTGCTGTAATAAACAGTGTACTAGCTGGCTTTGTGTGTCAACTTGACACAAACTGGAGTTATCACCAAGAAAGGAGCCTCCCTTGAGGAAATGCCTCCATGACATTCAGCTGTAAGGCATTTTCTCAATTAATAAACAAGGAGGGAGGGCCCACCCACTGTGGGTGGTGCCATCCCTGGGCTGGGAGTCTTGGGTTCTACAAGAAAACAAGCTGAGCACACCAGGGGAATCAAGCCAGTAAGAGGCCTACATGGCCTCTGCATCAGCTCCTGCTTCCTGACCTGCTTGAGTTCCAGTCCTAACTTCCTTTGGTGATGAACAGCAGTATGGAAGTGTAAGCCGAATAAAACCTTTCCTCCCCAACTTGAAGCTCTAGGCAAGAACTGAAGCAGAAACTATGGAGAGACAGACACTGCTAACTGGCTTGCTCCCCACAGTTTGCTCAGCTTGTTTTCTTAAACAATCCAGGAGCACCTCCCTGGCCTGGGTTGCAACACTCCTAGTGGACTGACCTCTTCCACATCAGTCATTAACCAAGGGCATGCCCACAGGTTAGTCTGAAGGAGGCAACTCCTCAATCGAGGGTCCATCTCCCCAACTGACTCTAGTTTGTGTCACGTGAACAAAAACCCAACCAGCACTGAATTGTGTCTGTATTGTGTGTGGTTCCAGTGAATGTGTTTGATGAACTATGAGCTCTTTGTGTGACCTGGCCACCATTTCGTTGCCTTAGTCTTTTTAGAGTCTATAAAGTATATGTATCTAGTAGAAAGGTTCTGCCTAGGTCTCCCTACTTCTCCTTTCTGTCTTTATAGAATAGAGAGAACCAAAAGAGTTTATGTGTATAAAGCAGTCAAAATAACTTGTCTTGAGTTTTCACTGGGGCTGCAATCCCACAAGTGACCACTAGAGGACAGCTCCGAAAAAGCACCTGCTGAAAGTCTTGGAGTCAAATGGCATGGTAAATTGAGACTTGCAAAGGAGGCTGGTGGGCCGGAACCACAGCCAGCCTCTTGATGTTGCTGCAGCATGTCATACCCTGGTATCCACGGAGATACCAACCTTGAATATTTTGAAAGCAAGTCGTGAAGCACAAAGCGTTGGGAGCTTTAGATAGGCAGAAATATGGAGGTGGGGTTTTACTCTTCGACAACCTGCATGGTTGAACAGGTCTGTGTTAGTTATATATCAACTCTGCTATCTATGTACATATCATGTGTGTGTGTGTGTGTGTGTGTGTGTGTGTGTGTGTAATGAAGGCCAAAGGACAGCCTCAGGTGTCACTCCCCAGACACAGGACACCTTTTTATGTTGATACAAGATCTCTCACTGACCTGGAGCTTGACATATAAGGTAGCTTAGCTGGACAGCGAGCCTCTGCAACTCTTTTATCTCCACCTCCCCAGCACTGTGGTTTTAAAACTATGCACAATCAAGCTGGCTTGCTTCCCCCCCTCCCCCAAGGGTCCTAGTCCTGAGACTCAGGTATTGATCCATTTGTAGCAGGCACTTTTCTGAACGGTCCATCTCCCCAGCCTAGGGCTTGTATCTTTGAAACATTCATAATTGGCTGTATTTTAAATGGACAGATTGAATATCCCTAATTCAGAACTCACAAAGCCAAAATGCTCCCAAATTTGAACCATGTTTGAGCCTGCATAGGATCCCATAAGTGAAAATTTCTTGCATGACCTCATGTGACAGACTTCCATCAAAACATGAGCCTGTCAAACATACTGTGTAAGATTGTCCTCGGGTAAGTTTTTCAAGTTTACTTGAGGCATTGATAAATCTTCAGTTTAAGCTCAGGTTCCTGCCCTAAAAGATCTCATATATGCAAATAACCCACATCCCAAAAGACCTCCAATCAAAGCATTTCAGAGAAAGGTTGCCTAGGGGCGACACTGAGCTATAAAATATCTTTCACTCCAGTTACTTTGCGGGAGATAAGGTGATTGGAAGCTAATTAAGCTCTAAGAGGTAATGGGGGAATGTCTGCAGCATAGCATGTCTATACTATCTCCTCCTGAGGCATAAAAGTGGTAAAATATAATTATAAAACCATCACTGCTGAACGATTCAGGGTGTCTCAGCATCACATGACATATTCTAGTCTGCTCCGTGGGGTACAGAGTGACATACACTGCAGTGTGGCCTCTAAGCTGCTGCGGGAATTAAAAGGTGATTGAACAGCCAGTGATTTTGTTTCTTTCTCTCTCAACAGTGCAATATTGTCTTCCTATTTTTTAAATGAGCGCTTGAATATTCACGGGAAAATAGGCTGCATTTTAAGCGTATTGGGGTCAACTGTGATGGTTATCCACGCCCCACAAGAGGGAGAAGTCACATCTTTGCATGAAATGGAAATGAAATTGAGAGATCCAGGTCAGTGATTCAGCCTTAAAAAAAGAAAAAAAAAAAAAAGGAAGAAAGAAAAAACACTGAAGTCGTGATGTATATATATGCTTGCTTTTGGTTTGGTTTGGTTTGGTTGGTTTGGTTTATTAAAATAAGACCTCACTATATAGCCCAGGATGGCCCTGAACTTACAATCCTCATTGCCAGTCTCTGAGTGCTGACATTTCCAGCATGCAAGTCACCAGAGGAAATCTGTGGTGACACTGAGGGTATCTTACAAGCTTGCTGTGGGCTGTAAACTGCAATGGGATTTGTTCCTGATAAAGGTCTGGAAGAAGTAACAATCTGTTTTTGTGTTTGTGTGTCCTTGCTACACAGTAACAAGAAGAGATGAGGCATGTGGGTACAAAAGATTTATAATGAACCCAAATCCCTTCCCCTTCTTCCTTAAGCAACCATGTAAAAGGCTACACGTGCCAGGCCTAGCAGGGATATTGTCCAGATTCAAAGAGTGTTTGTGGAGTGTTCTATGAAATCACTAAGGAGCAGAATGATGCTTATTTAGTCTCGGTTGTTCTAAAATCTTGTGTTTTTCAATTGGTGACAAACGGTACCCCGGTAAAGTGAGGTCCTGTTAGCCTCTCCTAAATCTCTTTCTTTTTCCTCCTAATCCAACAGGGTTCGTTTCCTTTGCTGTGATCATCTCTGTGATCTCACTGGTGCTGATTTTGATTGTGGCCCCCAAGAAAGGACAGACTAATATATTAGTCTATATCGCAATCTGCTCTTTGATTGGAGCGTTTTCCGTCTCTTCTGTCAAAGGCTTGGGAATTGCCATTAAGGAACTGCTGGAACGGAAGCCTGTTTACAAGGATCCCCTGTTCTTCATCCTGTTGACCATGCTTGCACTTTCCGTGACCACCCAGATTAACTATCTCAACAAGGCCCTGGACACTTTCAACACATCCCTGGTGACTCCCATTTATTACGTGTTCTTCACATCCATGGTGGTAACTTGTTCTGCCATCCTGTTCCAGGAGTGGTATGGCATGAAAGCTGGAGATATCATCGGTACCCTGAGCGGGTTCTTCACCATCATCAATGGCATCTTCCTCCTACATGCTTTTAAAAACACCAACATCACCTGGAGTGAACTCATGTCTACTGCTAAGAAAGAAGCCCTTTCTCCAAATGGCAATCAGAACAGTTATGTTTTACTAGAGAACGCAGACTTCTCAGCCTCTGGGTATGATGACGACATCACCCTGTTTAGCAGGACCAATGACCAAAGTAGCCATAAACTTTGAACTTCAACCAAGACATCCAAAGCAATATTTATTCTTGGAAGGTCTATTTGCACGTTAGCATGTATAACACTGTATAAATCCTCTGAATGGGAGGCCAAGCAAAAAAAAAAAAAAAAAAAAAAAAAAAAAACTTTGCTCTGCAAAGCCTCCAAATTGGAAAATCAAGTTTAATCTTCTTCTAGAAGATTCGTGTCTTTCTTTTATGTTTTCAAAACCACCGAAACAGTCCCTGAGCTCAACAGAAGCCAAAGACATACATTTGTCTCAGAATAATTCTTCTGCTCAATGGATTTGGCACTGCCAGGTGGCGCTTCATCCCCGCCTGGTCTTGGACTCGGCGACTCACAGATCTGTTAACTGTCTTCTGACCGAGCAGAGTCTCAGACGCCATCGTCTGATGGGTCATAATCTCAAGCTATTAAATCTAAGAGATGGGAGCACTGGTGTATTGACCTCTGGTCTGCAATGCCTTCTTTCTAAACTACACAGCAGATAGGCAAAATGTTAAAGATCATACTGGACTAAAATGTTTATGGCACATTTTTTTTTCTTTTTCCCAAACACACACATGATTATGTCAGAGAAACTATTAACATGGACCTGGATAATGTAAGCAAAACATGTTTTCTGGAAATCCCAAGTGAATTTAGCTTTTTACAACAGTCATTTTGTTCCTTTTTCCTATTGTTTTTTTGGTTTTGGCATGTTTTGCTTTGTTTTGTTTTTTGGTGTTTTGGCGGTGGGATGTTTTCGATCGGCTTGTTTTCTTGCTTGCTTATCTTTCAGACACATTCTTGCTATGTGACCCAGGCTGGCCTCAAGTTCAGCACCCCTTGGCTTCCATCTCCTGAGTGTTTGGGTTCAAGGTGTGTACCATCACGCCAGCTTCTTTTTGAAAAACTACTGTTCCACCATAGATTTCTTCTTGTTGACATCAAGGTTTTGTAAAAACAATCAGTACACAATGTGATGTTCCACTTTTCTCAAAGGTCTTATCCCTAAAAGGTGGGTCATCCAAAACTGAGAACAACCAACAGATTCCTTTTACAGCTTTAATGTTCTTTTTAAATTTGCCCATTTTCACCTTAATAAGGAAATTATAAACAGTTTCTAACTTTTCAGAATGGACACAGCCTACTGTTTTCAGTAACAGGTGCCTTTTTTTTTCCATTGATAATTATGTAGGGAGAGAGAAATTCCTTTAAAAAAGAAAAAAGTCCGAAGACATGCTACAGGAAGAATCTTTTGCTCATTTAAATTTTGCATTTGATTTCTCTGACTCATTCTAGACTCATGCTCTTAGACCTTTCAGCAAGAGGCACTGTTGAATGCAGTTAACTGTGCTGTGTGTTTGGGAGGGAGGATAATCCATGGGCATCCCATGACTTAATACCTCAAGGCATATACATGTTTACTTCCTGCCCTGACCCACTTTGGGTAACAGATATAGAAACTGTGAACACGTTTGTAGAAAATTATCTTCTGAAATGGTAGGATGTTTGAAACCTGTACAAATTCTTTTACTGGCTTTCCTTGTTGCTTTGATAATCTCACCTGGTTCCCCCGGGGTATCTTCTTGGTAAGGATATCAGTCATTTCTCTAGACATCTTTCCTCAGGTTGTGGCCGTTCCCCGTTCTAGTGATCTTGATTTTTTTTTAGACATTTATGAAATGTCCTTTGTTACTTTACGCCTTAGCTGTCAAGTTTTGCCCTTGGTACGTTGTGCACAGGTCAAAGACTCCTGGAACACAAGAATTGATGTTTCCTGGTTTGGAAAATGAACTGGTGTTGACATATACGCCCAGGAGAAAGACTGAGAGATTTCATCACTTGTCATATATAGAGAAACAAAAAAAATTGACAAATATTTTCAAATCTCTGGAAAGATTGCTGGTGAGCATATATGTTTAAAAATTAAAATGCTACTATAAATCTAATACCACAGCTGAATCTTTCTCGAGTGGGAAGATGCTGCTGGAGGAAGAGTAAACTACTGCATCCCTCTGGGACGTTTCGAACTGCTCGTCTCTTACTCGTGTGCATTGGAATTCGTATCCTTGTCATCGTATAGACGTGAGTTATTTGGTGGATATCAGCGAATATGTAAAGAAAATGGCTTTGCCTTTTGAATTATAACTTCACCACTAGGTCAATGGTTAATGATTTTTTGTCCAGAGTAAAAGATATTCATAAAATTCAAACATTGGATTAAATTAACACATTTCTTTTTTAAAAAGGAAGAAAATACTAAGCTACATAAATGGAAAGCTTAAATTATGCCCAGTAAATAATAGGCACTTCACTAAAGTTGGTTCTCATTGAACCAGACTTCTAATCCTCGCTCTTCTTACAAGGGAGAGAGAGAGAGAGAGAGAACCACTGAGCACAAGTTTCTTCATCGTTCCTCAGTTTCAGTCACATTATTAATTTTAGACAATCCAAGTGAAGGCAAATTCATCATTGTCCACTCTCCATCACAATGCAGAACCATTCCAACAAAAATATTTTCCCTAGAGAGGGGGGATGTAGCTCACTGCTCCCTCTGCATGCACACAGGCACTGGGTTTGATCCTCAACACAAGGGGCCGAATAATAAAACCAGTAGAACCAAAACATAATGTCATCTTTACCTTCAAAAGCTTTGGAGGTGGCAGGGGTCGGGTGGGAAGGACCATATGAATGTTTTGAATGTTCTCAAATATTTTTGATAAACTGTATTGGTGAGAGTTTATATTTTTCAAATGTTTATAAGTACTATTCATTTTGGATAGTTTATACATCTGTAATGTTTCTGTATATTTCCAATAAAATAATATTGTTTTCTTGTGCCTTTTGGTACTGAGGTTACAGGCATTGAGAATTGTTTCTATTCTGTTTTGAGGGTTAAAAGAAAATTCGGAAGTTTAGGGGGAGACACTGCTCAGGGACTCACGCTGCCTTTTCTTTAGAATTGAAATCCGTTTTGGGAAGGGTCCCCTCTAAACCATCTGCTGTGGAGCAGACTTGGCACCTGAACAAAAGAAAATATCTTATCCTTCAACAATGAGACTAAACAGAATGGAAAGTTCAAAGCAGTTAGTATAATGAAATCTCCTTCGGCTCAATAGCGTAAAAGAAAAAAAGGGACAGCTGTCTATCAATATCTATGAGAGCTCCAGGTGCACCCCCTCCCCCTTGTAGCAGCTCAAGTCCCTTATATAAGGTGGCACAGTCCTAACCTACACACTCTATCTGGATACCTTTACATCCCCAGTCTCATACCCCTTCTTTCTTTTATTTTATAAATAAAAGGGTATAATGTGCTGTGCCTTAAACCCGCACAGTCAGAAGGAGGCTCCTGGCATGCAAGCTTCCCAACACACCAAATCCCCAGTCCATGGAAGGCAGATGGCTGAGAGCCACCCGGGTGGTGGTGTCTTATGTACGGGAATGTGTCTTATGTGTCTTATGTTGGTGTGTCTGTCTACACTGAAGTTACACAGACTTCAGTATTCCAGAGCAGGCTCTGTGTGTGTGTGTGTGTGTGTGTGTGTGTGTACAAAACAGGAACACCTTGTCCACAGCTTAAAGGAAGCCATTAAGAGGCAGACAACAAGGCTGAGGGAACAGCTTTGTTGGTGTGTGCTGTTTGAATCTCCATCCTCGTGGCACTGCTGCAATCCCAGCACTGAGTTAGCAGAGATAAGAATCATGTGGATGGCTAGCCAGCCAATCTAGCCAAATCAAGCCCCAGGTTCATCCCTGTCTCAAAAATAAGGTAGAGTATGAAAGAGGAAGAAACCAGCCATCAACCTCGAGACATAAACACAGCACACTTGCATACCACACACACACATGAACCACATATATATGCATGCACCACACGCAAAACCCACACACACATATATGTACCACAAACATACAAACCACACACACTGCACACATACACACATGAACCACATATACATACACGCACCACACACACAAATCACAATACTATACTCATGCATACCACACACATACATGCACCATACACACAAACCACACATACTGCACAATGCACCAAACACATACACATGCACTAAACACACATGAGCCACACACACACCACACATACACGTACATGCACCACAGACACAAACCACATATACTACACATATGCACACCACACACACACATATGATACATACATATGAGCACTGCACACACACAAACCACATACACTCCACACATGCACACCACACACATACATACATCACACACCACATAGCGGAAAACGTGGGTTATGAAGAGTCTCAAAGTTTATTTTCATAAATGAACTACATACTTTCCCAGTTGAAAACCACTTAGATTTTTGAGAGCGCTCACAGCTACAACCACCTTCTCTTTTGGTGACAAAGCCATGGCATACCTTCCTCCTTCAGTGAGAAACTTGGGTCTCTATCTAAACATGGTTAGTGACAGAGAAAACTTTGACCCAGCATCATCTTAGTCTTTCCGGGTAGTCGGTCTGGAGCAGTGGAGGAGTGAGGCCATTCCCAGAATGCCCAGAACTCTGTGAGCAAAATCCTTCCCAGAAGCTATCTCGTCACCTGCCCCAGACGCTGAGTTCGCTCCAGCCTCGGGTGAGTGTTCTGGACTGTGGAGACCAGATCTAAAGCCAGCTTTATCCTAAGGACCTGCAGCAGGCCTCAGGAGATCTTAGTTTCACGTCTGTTGCTGTGATAAAATATCCTGTTACAGGATATCTGTTTCTAGTTAGGGTGTGGCTCAGCCCTTCACACACCTTTAATCCTTCTGGCTGGAATATGGACACGCCCTCAGTACACACCTTTAATCCCAAACAGTGAAGGTAAAGTTAGTTTTCAATACGGAAACACCCATATTTGAAAGTGATGTCTAATTGAGTGGCAGAAAAAAAATGGCAAATCAGAGAAAGATTTGGCAGAATAGGATATGTGCAACTCTCAGGAGGAAAGGAAAGGGAAGTCTCTTAAATGAGAGACTGAAGAAAAGAGAAGAGAGAGAGAGTCCAGTACAGGACACAGTAGAGTCCATGGAGAGCAGTACAGTAGAGTGGAGAGGGAGAGTGGAGCAGCCCAGAGAGGAGGCAGTTCTACTGGGAGAGTTTTACAGAGACAGATTGAAAAAAAGAACAAGCTAGATACAGGTAAAGACAGAACAAGCCAGAGAATGAGAAGGAGCCAGAAGATTAGAAAAGATTGCTAGAGATAGTTTGAGGCCAGACAGAGCAATGCAGAGGCCTAGAGAAAAGCCAGCTTGAATCAGTCAGCTTGGAAAAGAGTTTGCACCAGAGCATCTGTAGAGCTCAGAAAGAACTAGAAAAAGTGAACTTCTTCAACAGTACATCTCAGAGACTGAAAAAGACTGAAGACATTCTAGGTAAGACTGTACGGAGGCTAGAAGCTTCTAGGACTAGGCCTCAGTTAGCAGACTGAGGCAGTAAACCTCCTAGACAACAATTACAGCAGAGAATAAGAGTTAATTTTACAATACCCTGGCAAAAAAAACAAAAAACAAAAAACATGAGGAGAAGGAGTTTATTTTAGCTCATAGCTTCATATTTTACATAGTTCTGCATATCAGGGAAGCCAAGGTTGCAGGAACTTAGAATCTCTAGTCACATCATATCCATGATCAAGAGCCCACAGGAATGACTGCTCACAGTGGTCAGTCCTCGGCTACTTTTCTTCACTCTGATACAGTCCAGGGCCCCAAACTAGGAAATGGTGTAACCTGCTTCTAGGCTGCTTCCCACATTAATTAAGGCAATCAGACAAACCCTCAAAGACAAGCCTTGTGCAACCTGATGTAGCCAATCCTGCCTGAAGACTCTGCCCAGGTGATTTTCACATCGTGTCTACTTGACAAAGCTATCACAGCTGTGTGCTGCTGATAGCTGTGTGTTAGCTGTGTGCTGCTGAACCTGGCCCCTAAATCTAGACTGTTTCCAGAATTCCTTCCTGGGCATTTGGGGGAAGGTCACCTACCACAGAAACCAATACAGAACCCCAGTCAATTAAACTATAGAGAAAGTCTAGAACACCTCTAGAAATAGCCCCTTGGCCTCCAAAGGTGGCCTCTCTTTGTGCTAACAGATCCCACCAAACACCCAAAGAGTAAAGACATCAAAGTCCTACGGCCTAGCATGAGGAAGCAAGCTGATATTACAGAGTGGCAGGGGGCCTCACAGTGCAGGCTCTGGGTTTCTCAACTAGCTTCTGCCGTTGTTTCCACTACCATGTTCCTAAAGGAGTTTTAAATAGATTGGTATTTGGATAAAAGAGACTTCTCGGCCTGGAGCGATGGCTCAGCAGTTAGGGTCACTTACTGATGCTTCATCAGAGATCATGAGTTCGGGTCCCAGAATCCACATTGGATGGCTTGCAATTCTACTCCAGGAACTCTGACACCCTCTTCTAACCTCCAAGGGCCAACTGCACACACATGCACATGGGCTTAAATAAAAAAATTTTTAAATCCATGTTGTTGTTTTTTTTTTTAATTTCTCATCCTTTCAATCGTGGAACTGTTACCGGTGAATTGTAATGAATAGGACTTGAAAACAGACAATATCAATTAGCCTGGGCACAATGAAACAGGGTTTTATTTTACCATGGTTATCTAGACTGAACTAAATTCCTTCTGAGCAATCTTGCATTCACTCATACACACACACACACACATATACAGAGAGAGAGACACAGACAGACAGAGGCAGAGACAGAGACAGAGAGGGAGGGAGAGAGAGAGAGAGAGAGAGAGAGAGCTCTCAACGCTTCCTAGTGTTTTTGGAGTCTGTTTCTCAGCATCATAAGCTGTAAGCATAAACCATGCAATGATCCAGTCTCTTTAACAGGCGCTATGTTGGAGGGACCTTCAGCCATGGCAGGCCACAGCACACAAGTTCTCTGAGTCAAAGGCAAGTTGGGTGCTACGTGATGTTGTCTCACTGTGGGAACGAAACTGGCTTAGAAACAGGTGGGACTTAGGGAGTTTAGTATGATTCAAGTTATACACAAGTGCCACTTACAGCGCACTGCCTGCTGATTGAAGATTAGCCTCTAGCAAAAAAAAAAAAAAAAAAAAAAAAAAAGAAGGAAAATAAAATCATGCCGAACTGGTCCAACAAGATCAAATACTGCACTACATAGCCACAAGGTGGACACGTGACCTACTGTCCCTACTGTCACAGAAACTAAGCAATTCCCGGGACACAATTCCATCTAATACATCTGTGTGTCTCCTGTCTCCAAAGGGGGACGACTTAAATAGATCAAAGGAGGTTGCTAAGCAGAAACACATACAAAAGAAAAATTAGAATGACTAGTTAAAAACAAAGCCACTTGATTTCCATTTCGCAAATCAACTGGCAGACTCCACAACATAACAAGTCCTGTTTTAAAACATTGGAACTTAAACTGGGCGATGGTGGCACATCCCTTTAATCCCAGCACTTGAGAGGCAGAGACAGGTGAATCTCGGAGTTCGAGGCCAGCCTCATCTACAGAGTGAGTTCTAGGATAGCCAGAAGCTGAACAGGGAAACCATGTTTTGAAAAAACAAACAAGAAAGACACATTTGGCTTTCGCCTGAGGTCTCATGAGATTCTGAGTGCAGTGTGGCATCTGGATGAGAACTCTGCTGGCTTCTCCACTTGCCAATGTTGTTTCAGAGACTACAACATCCTGCCTTGGTTTGGGGCTTATGGGTGTATTCACTGAATTTTCTCTTCACCGCTAGGCTCTGATTTCATTGCTATTCTGGCTTCTGATACCTGCCTTAGCCCTTGTCCATCAGGGAAACAGCAGGACGGCTAGCTCAGGCACAGGATGACGTAGCTATGCATGGCCTACTAAAATCTGTTTGTCAACAGGCACTGAAGGAATATCTTTCTCCTTCCATTCTGCCTTGTAATAAACTTCACAAGAATCCTCAATGCAAGGTAAGTATATGTTCACAGTGCTTTATCTACTATAATGACTTGTAGTCTGGAAGAGCAAGATCTCCCCCTGAAGAGTTATGGATCTTGTTTTTATTATATCACTTTGTTTTTATTGTATCACTTTGTTTTGGTTTCCATGTCTTAGCACCACTACAGAGCAATTAACATAACGTCTAAGGAGAGAGCCAAAACCCAATGTCATAGTAAACACACAGTAAGTTTTATATAATATTTTTTCCAAGCTGACCTAGTTAAATTGCTTGTTGTGGGTGGCTTGTGGCCCTGACATCCCTCCAGTTTATATATTGAAGCCCTCACTCACTGGTTCAACATTTCCTGGAGGCAGAGAATTTGGAAAGAATTAAAAGGCAATGAGTTCCCCGAGGGAGGAGCCCTTGTGGTGGGATCCAGTGGTCTTGTAATGAGGCATTGTTCTATTTTCCTCTCCCATGTAAGATATAGCAAGGACTTGGTCATCTACACGCCAGGACAAGAGTCTCACCAGCCCCTGCGATGCTGCAACTCTGAGCCTGAGCCTCCCACCTCTACAAAGTCCATTTCCCTTCCCCCCTAAACAATCATCCTTACTGAATTCTAGCAGCTCTGCGAGATCTGGCTACAGTCTCCATCACAGAGTGGGAGGTTCACTTGGCCCAAACCACAGGAAGCTAATACCCAGCAAGCCTGGTGTTCTAGTTACACCCCTTATGGCTTGGATAAAGGATCTGATAAAGCAGCTTAAGGGAGACGTGTTTGTGTTGGCACATGGCTTGATGGTAAGATGGCAGGCGGTAGGAGCAGATAATTGGTCCATTCTCTTCAAAGTCAGGAAGCAGCCTGGGAGATGCTGGTACTCTGCTCTTCCTTGCTTCTATTCTGTGTGTGTCCCCCAAACGTGGGTGGTGCTCCCTACATTCAGGGTCATCTTTCCTCATTAGCTGAACATCTCTGAAGGTGCTCCCCAAAGACATACTCAGAGGTTTGTACCCTATGGGATGGTAAAACCCATCAAGTTGACAGCCAAGATTAACCAACCCACGGACTGGGACACTAGTACAGTCCTGGGCATTGGTGATGGTCATCCTACTAGGAACACCAATATAGTGAAGAGTTTGATGAAAATTTCTAGGCAGATGTGTACTAAACAATAACCATCACACAAAAAGTCAACGGGGATGTATCACTTATGAGCTGAATTAGCTCTGGGTAATTAAACATGAGAGTAAAGGCTTAAAGAACTAGGGGCCCATTTATCTTCTGTAACAAGCCTGCAGCTCAGCATGTCTTGGAGGAAATTCAAGCTCTTTCCACACTGTGGTGGTTTGAGTGAGAATGGCCTCCATAGGTTTGTAGATTTGAATGCTTGGTCACGAGGAAGTTGTATTATTTTAAAGGGCTGAGAGGTGTGGCCTTCTTGGAGCAAGTGTGTCACTGGAGGCAGGCTCTGAGGTTCTTAAAAGCCCAAGCCAGGCCATTGTCTCTCTTTTCCTGCTGCCCAAAGATCCAGATGTGGAACTCTCAGCCACTTCTGCCTACATGCCACCACACTCACTGATATTAAAATAATGCACTAAACCTTTGAAACTATGAACACTAAGACACACTGTGAGTAGTGTTTGCTGATGTACAACAGACGTACATAATGCCTAGATAAAATTTTTACCCACAGGCTGAAGCACAGACCACAGACATCCACCCGGCACTCAGTAACAACACAGGCCATGGACATCAGTACAGACACCAGCTGCAGTAAGACTATGGACCGGACCCATACTTGGAGGCAGCATGGATCTTGGACATCAATGTGGCCCCAGGTGGCTATACTGGACACTCATGTCAGCCTGGTCCTGGGCAGCATCAGGGCTCAAAGGAATCAACATGGTCTTAGGTAGTGTCACAGGCCTCATCAAGTCAACCGACCCACATATGGCCTTCAGTGGCAGCACAGGACATCAGTACAGCCCTAACAACTGCATGGGCCACTCATTTCAACATGGCTCCTGGCCTGCCCCATGGCTTTTGGCAGTGGCACTAATCTAGGAAATCTGACCCTTAACTCTATCAGGACCACGGACCCACTCATAGCTCTCAGTGGTAGCACTGAACATGGACCTCAACCTGGCCTAGGTGGCCACACAGGCCGTTTGCATCCATATACCCACCCCACCCCAGACACCCACCCACCCCCCACTTCCCACTCCCAGCCCCATCCCTGGCTGAAGCAGCAAAGGACATCGGCAGGGCTTCGGTGGCACAGACAGAGCATGCCACATGGATATCGGGCTTCATCACAACCTGGGTCAGCAATATGGATCCCGTACACCAGCGTGGCCTCCAATGGCATCAGGGACTTTGGTGGACCTTCAAGGAGCTCGAATCCAGAAAGTCAACCATTCTTCAACTTGGGCCTCCATTGTTGCCCAGAGCCAGGGCGATCCAGCAACAGGGTGGCATGTTGAGGGGCTAAGTCTACATCTGCTTAAGCTCCAGGCTGCTGTGTAGCACGCTTCCAGTCCTACTGGGCATGTCAATGCGTCAGCCTCAGCCTTCTCTCTGACCTATCAGCATCTATCTTCATGTCTCCAGTTCTGCCTCTCTCCACAGTGCACGCACTACTCTGTTCTTTTCTTTCCACCTCTCCCATCACATATTTGTCCATCACAGTGCCCGTGTCTAGAGATAGATAGCCTGGCTGGTTTCTGACACCCACTGACTCCAGTTCTTATGGTTGCTGGAAGCCTCTGGATCCAGCCACGTCTCCATTCTCTTCTGCCTCACACATGCGCAGGGTTTTGAGAAAGCCTATATGCTGTTTTCTTTGATGCTGGTTCGAACTTCAAATTCACAAACGTCAGACCCTTGATCAAACCCAAAGAAAGTTTCTGTTTTCTTTCTCAAGTTATTTTAAGACCAGAATCCTCATTGTTAACCCACAGAGCTTCTTCATTAGTCTCAACATCTGAATGCATTTGGGGCAGGAGACTCTCTGGTTTAAACTTTGTGTGTCCTCTAAGGGCCTCACCAGAGGCTAAAACAAAGGAAGAGACTAAACTTTGACTCTCAGCGTCTAATACCATGAATGAAATAAACCTTTTTTCTTTGTAACATAATCTGCCTTGCTATTTTCTTAGAACATAAAGAGAACCAATACAAGAGTATATAAAATTTTTAGAAGTGACAAACTTGGGAGTAACCACTATAGTTACCCTAAAATTATGTGATTTTCTAAAATTAATTTCTCTGTTGTTATTGTTTTTGAGAAAGGGTCTCATTTCATAGCTCTCATTAGCCCGTAACTTACTGTGTAGACCAGGCTGATCTTGAACTCACAGAAATCTTTCTGCCTCTGCTTCTTGAGTACTGAGATATAATCAATGTGCCACCATACATGGCTTTCTGAAATTTTTATCTGCTCAGCACGTTGTGCTGGTTTGACTATGCTTGGCCCATGGGAAGTGGCACTATTAGGAGGTGTGGCCTTGTTGGAGGAAGTGTGTCACTGTGGGGGTGGGCTTTGAGGTCATAAGCACAAACTTCACCTAGGGCTGAGGAGAGCCTCCTCCTGGCTGCCTGCAGATGACAGTGCCCCTTTGCTGCGTGCAGATCAAGGTATAGATCTCTCTGCTCCTTCTCCAGTACAATGTCTGCCTGCATACCGCCATGCTTCCCACCATGATGGTAATGGACTGAACCTCTGAAACTGTAAGCCAGCCCCAATTAAATGTTTGCTTTTATAAAAATTGCCTTGATCATGGCGTCTCTCCACAGCAACGGAACCTTAACTAACACAGAAGTCATATCTTATTTGGCACCCATACTTCTAGGTCTTCACAGCCTTCAGTGGGAACCAGACCTCAGTACCTCATAGCCTTGTCCCACGACCACAAAGTCATGTCTCCAGCAGCACGAACGCCCCCTCCAGTAAAAATGCTTTCCATTTAGGGAGCTGTGGGCCTTTTCTTTAAGAAGTCCTCTGCAGGCACCTCCAGGTGTCACGTGGAACTTTTTCATGGGCATATCTTGATGTGAGAAAGTCCAGAGAACGGGTTGTTGCAATCTTCTGTAACAGACAAGGGTTGCAACTGCTTTTTGAAGGCTAAACCCAGTGTCTGCTAGGAAACTATTACCATACGCAATGACTGCAATATGTTTTGTACTGAGAGAGCTGCACAGGCACCCGTGTGTCACAGCCACAGATCAATGTCCTGTCTTCCTCAATTGTTTCTCTACCTTATCCATTGAGACCTAGTGCCTCATTGAGCCCGGAGTTCACCTATTTGGCTAACCTGGCAGGCCAGAAAGTTCTCAAGTCCACCCACTCCATAACCACCACCACCACCACTGGACCACTGGGATTACACACACACACACACACACACACACACACACACACCTGGCTTTCATGTAGGTGCTAGGGATCTGAGCTTGGGTCCTCATGCTTGAGAGGCAAATATGTCACTCACTGAGCGAGCGATCTCCCAGCCCTGGATATATTTCTGAAACTTTATTTATGATAAAGCTTCTCTCCCCCCCAGAATGTAGCAGGGGGAAGGATGATAGGAGCTCAAGACCTCTGTCACTACTCAGGAGCATATTATACTCAGACCCCACTTGCACTTTTCTCTCCAGATGCATGATGGGAAGATATAGCCTAAAACCCTGGTTCACATTTGGATGCTATTAGAATAACCCAGGGAACCTGAAAAATGTAAACAAACAAACAAACAAACAAATAGGATTTACTGGCTTGGGCTGTGGTATAGCCTGAGTACTGTTTTTTTTTTTTTTTCCAAGCTCCCCCAAATGATTCTAATCACCCATGAATGATGGACCTAACATGTGTCTCTCAGCTCCAATGTTCCTAGAAAGCTCCTGGGGGGGGGGGGGAATGGGGTGGAGCACAGGGGCAGGGTTCTAAGCCAACAATACTTGGAACCACATAGAGAAGCTAAATCAGGACTAGGAGGTGGGTGAGAAGGTGCATCAGGGGCAGCAGTATTTTTGAGTGGCCCTCAGATGCCTCTTGTAAGAAAACACCACACCCGGCAGAGGAGACTGTGCTGTGATCTTGGTGTGGATTAGGGGGTACAGCACCTAGCAGCCACCGCTGGAAACTGGAAAGCATCCATAAGCAGGGAGTCTGAATTCATCTGAGCACAGCCTGGAGAAGCAGGAGGTTTGAGGCAGGGACTGGAAATGGGGGTTCTCTGTTTCAGTGTTCTGAGCTATTTTCAGTTTCCAAGAGGTATGCTCAGAACCCACACCTTCCTGTCTGCCCCCTGAACAACAATGGAACCATAAGCGCCCACCATTCGAGGGCAAGGTGACCTCCAGTCTCTAGAAAACCCTGGTTTCAAACAGCTGTGGTGAGGCTTTAAAGGCCTGCCAGGAAGAACTTTTATGACCTGACCAGGTCGGAAGAGACCAGCCTGTGCCAATCACCAACTACTCAACGGCACTCAGGTGATAAGAATGTTATTAGCCCACAGGTACCAGGGAACACTAGGCTTATACAAACTTTCCTTCTCCTTCTCCTTCACCATTACAAGGTCACCTACCTGGCCGGGGCTGAGAGCCACACTGTACTTTGTCGGCTGGATCAGTCTGGGCAGAGAGCATTCATTCCAACCACTCTGCCTATGCCAAATCAGCTGTTGAGGATTTTCATTATCTTCTAGAATATATGCCATGCCTGTTCCTTCAGCACCTGCATTATGTGTTGGGTAGTGACAGAGGGAAGGGGAGAAAAATCTGCAACATTGCCCGATTTCCCAAAGGAAAACATTTTCACTGTTGCACTTAAGTTACAGATTAAATATGTTAAGTTCCAGACCAGTTAGACACAGAAGACAGAAGCTATAGGTTGTCTGCACATGAAAGAAAAGGGGGAAGGTTCCATGACCACTGAGCACATAACAGTAATCTGCTTCCTCTAGAAAGTTCTTATCTAGGTACAAAACGTGCAGTCATAATTCCATGTATATATTCAATTGCCTTTTGTCATTTAATCTCAAGTAAGCATTTCTCTCCACTTAAAAATGGAAAGTGGGGGACTGGTGAGATGGCTCAGTGGTTAAGAGCACTGACTGCTCTTCCGAAGGTCCTGAGTTCAAATCCCATCAACCATATGGTGGTTCACAACCATCTGTAACAAGATCTAACGCCCTCTTCTGGAGTGTCTGAAGATAGCTACAGTGTACTTATAATAAATAAATAAATAAATAAATAAATCTTTAAAAAAAATGGAAAGTGGAATCCAGAAAATTGTACGAATGTGGAAATGTTCTGGGAAAAGCAAGACATACGCCCCAAGAAGAACCACTGACTGATGTCATCAGATGGATCCAGATAGTATAGTAACCCACAATTGTGCACGGAAATAATGCGTTAGCCAGGAGTCCCCAGAGGAAAGACGGTTAGCAGCCTAGCTCCCTTTCTGGAAAATGGAGATTTGAATGATTCCATTATTCTTGTTTCTTCAGATCATCTTGTGAATGTTTCTTTCCTCAGCTTTATTCTGGGCTCTGTGATGTAGGTGAATAGATAAACAAAATCCCAGCACTTCCCCCTTTTAGAGTTTCAAGGACAGAGAGTGAATCACAGACAAAAGATAATACACACACACACACACACACACACACACACATGCACTTGTGAAAAAAAAAGATGGAATTTGCTTCTATCCTATGCAGAAAAAGAAGGGAGTGACTATCCATAACACTGCTATAATTTAACACTGTATAGAAAGTCAAGGCTATGATTAGCCAGAGTGTCAAATCTACTCAGTGTCTAATCTATGTCTTATCTATTGCTTCTCCAAGATGTATGTATTAGCATCCTCCAAGATGTTAAGTACAGACATGAGATAGGAGACTACAACATCCTCCTTTCTTCTAGATGTAGAAATGGAGGCATCTGGAGGAACAAGAATGCTTCCCCAGCCCGAACTTCACAGGCAGAATCTAGTATCTTTTCCACCTCAGCACCATTGGTGTCTGAGCTGTGTAATTCTTTGTGCACCACTTGTTCAAACACACTGTTGCTCTCTTCCCACTCCCTGCCACACTCACCTCTTTCCTGGGGATGATAACAGAGAATGCCTGCCTGAACTGTACTTTTGT